>NW_027602284.1:0-1022 GCF_053455715.1 Rhinoraja longicauda
TCTAGTAACTTTCCATCTACAGATTAAGCTCACTGCCTATAGTTCCCAACATTTTCCCTGCAGCCCTTCTTGAATAGACACAACTTTTGCCACGCTCCAGTCTTCCGGCACCTCTCCTGTATTTAAAGATGACTCGTAAATCTCAACCAGGGCTCCCGCAACTTCCTCTCTGGTTTCCCACAATGTTCTCGGATATATCTGATCAGACCCCTGGAGAATTATCTACGATATTATACACAATAGTACCTTCAGCAGCTCTTCGACCGTAACACTGTGCACATCTAGATTCTCTTAAATGCCACTGTTGCATCTGCCTCCGCCACTCACCCTACTGCGTGTTCCAGGTGCTCGCCACCCTCTGTTTAAAATAACTTGCGCCACATATCTTCTTTGAACTTAAAGCTATGCCTTTTAGTATTTGAGATTTGGTATTTCCGTCATGGGAAAAGGGTCCTGCCTTGCCATTTATTTCTGTTGTTTGTTTGAAATTTGTCACTTCGTAAATTTGCCATGCATAATACATCATTTACTGATTTGTCCGTTAATAGTTTATCATAGATTCTTTCCTGTTCAAATAACAATTTGATAATTGTAGAGGTAAAACGTTTGTTTACATGATTCTAATGAAATATTTTTGCATTAACAAAATAAATTGTAGAGGTTCTTTCATTTTCTTTTGAGTAATCTGGAATATCTTAAATCATATGTTAGGCTGCTATGCTTAAACCGCAACATGGAATAAACTGAAACCTAAGATCAAAATTTGACTTGTTGTTGATGTTTGTCATATGGCCTTGCCCAGAGGGATTTTGTATTTTTATCTTGGCAATTGGAAAAAAAGGAGTCAGCAGTTACATTATTAAAGGATTGTTTGTCATGTTTTTCAAATAAGGAAAGAACAGGAGACAGATCATATGGTAGTCAAAGTGCAAGAAATGATTAAGAACATAGAACAGTGCAAGAAAACACTCTTTAGTTCACAATATCCATGCCATAGATAATGACAAGTTAAATTAATCTCC
>NW_027602284.1:1522-32234 GCF_053455715.1 Rhinoraja longicauda
GACTGTCATTAAAAATGATCAATATATATGAATGACAGGCAATGGTGTTATTTTTTCTGCTTAATCTGCATCTTTGAGCAAGGGGAGATTGGGTGAATGTGAGGGGCTGGGGGTCCGAGCGGGACCGGCGATGGGATCATCCGCCCGGGACTGACAGCTGGAAGATGCGGCGGTGAATGTGAGGAGCCGGAGGCCCGGAGCGGAGAGACTGCGGCCGCCCTCTGGGATGCGCTCAGGGCGCGTTTATTAATGAGCCGCAGCTCCCTGAACTTGGACTGGGTCGCCGCGTAAATAAATGTGTTGGTGCAGCAGCTGAGATTCCTCAGCAAATACCCGACTTCGTTAAAGATATATTGGGAAACATTCTTATCATTCCCAATCCCTGTGATCTGATAATAGACGAATTCTACAACATACGTCATCCACAGGAGGATGAAGCTGCCGGAGATGGTGAAGAGTAAAACCACAGACCTCCTCCTGTTCTCCATCTCCGGGTCACTGCGCTTCTCCCCCTTGCTCTCACCCCTCAGCCCCTGACGGACCCGACTGGCCACTAAAATGTGCCGGACTGTCAGAGCGTTGAGCAGCAGGATCACAGCGAAAGGGAGGAACGGAGTTAAAACCATGTCGATCCAGTCAAATGCCACCCACCCGGGGTCAGTGTAAACACTGTCCACCAAGGCACAGCCCCACGGGACATTGTCGATGATTGTCCGGTGTTCCAGTGTGAAGTAGCGGGGAACGTTTTTCAGACACAGCAGAACGCCGGCTGTTGCGAGAACCGCAGCCGCAGTTTTCCCGGTGCAATATTTAGTTTTCAGCTTCTGGCAACAATTGGCGACAAAGCGATCAAATGTGAAAGTGACGGTGAACCAGACAGAACAGTCTGTAGCTGCAGTCCTCAGTACAAGGTTAACACTGCACACAGGGGTGATGGACAGGAAACTCCAATAAAAGTAATGGTATCGGATCCGAGACAAAATGACCGCGGTGATCAGGGTGAGTAGATCGGCCGCTGCCATGGCCACCAGGTAGCGAGTGGTGCAGGTGGAGAGGCCGCACTTTCCCCGGGACAGGATCACAATCGCCACTAAATTCACTGCGGAAAGAGAAGGGGAGCGGACACTGGGCATTAATGAACACGGTCTCCGGGGCTGAACACCGGCTCCACTTTCAGCTGGAGATCAGGAGTGTTGGAGTCGGTGCGCGGCTGCAGGTTTAACAATGTCAGACCCGGCTCCGACTGTGCCCGACCTGCCTGCTTCAGGGGAGAGGAGATAAGGCGATGGGCGGGGTAAAGGGCGGGGAGGGAACGAGAAGCCGCCCGCTACAATAGGCGGAATGGTCCTGTCTATAGTTAACCCCGCTCACAGTCTCTGATGGGGCCGTTTTCACAGACTTAACCGTGACCGGCCGCGTTTAACCAGGGCTCTGGGAACTCGGAATCTGATGGGGACGAGGAGGGTTCAGAGAGAAGGCAGGGACAACTTAGGATCCGGCAGCAGAGTGGCTCCGTTAATGGATTCATTCCTCAGTTCGGTAACAACACACGCCGGTAGATCCGCGGCCACTGGTTCAGGAGATCGATCCAATTATTGACCAACAGGCGGGTTGAATCCGACTGTAACAGACTCCACAGTGAGACATGTCCACACGAGCGGGTGTTCACTCTCATCAATAACTCCGAAACAGTGAACTTCACAATGTAAACCCCCTCCCAGTCACACCGTCCCGGAGAGCTGCCTGTCCCGAGCACTGGGACAACTCTGGGCAAGGTCCGACTGAAGGCAAGAACAACATTCTAGTGGGTCCCGGCAGTGGGAGAAAAAGAGGGTTAGTTTCGGCTGTCTGAAAATGAGAAAAATCACCGCGTTAATTCACTGAGAGGATTGATATACTTCACATATTCTTGTACAACGATCATCATTTGTGAATCATGTAACACGATCAGAATCAGGTCAACACCGGTTAACAGACCGAGTTATAAAACTTGAATTGTTCTGCTCACTTACCAGGGACTCCAACGGCAGCAATGATCACGTACAAGATTTTCTCCACGGCGAAATATTCGTACAGCTTTTCCCACATGTTCTCTGCCCAGCGACGTGTCCCCGTGAACTGCCGGTAATCTCTCGGAATGAAATGCCGGGGCAGAACATTCCCGGAGATTTTATACCATTTTCCGTCTCCACCGGGACAGTGAAGTTTCAACAGATTTAAAAAAAATAGAGATTTTGAAATGACTCGCAAACATGACATGAGCCAAGTGAAATCCCTGCTGAGACAGGTCGTGATTTATTCAGGGAATTGATTGAGAAATTCCGAAGACTGGGAATTGTGGCGATACTGAGGGATGGAAATTGGGAGCGGCATTGTTCCAGCAAAGGGGATATTGTTTCAAACTCCATCGGATCCATCTCTCCACCACATGTTGTTTATCTGATTTCCTTTACTCAGCAAGGCAATCCCAAATTCAAGGGACCGTCGCAAGGCTTCTGGTGCCCAGTTTAAAGGTGGACTGGACAACCTTTGTCCACAGCGTGATGAATTAGTTCAACAGATCACATCAGACTAAAATGGCCCGTCCACTCTGTTTTAACACTCAATGTGATCGCGGCTGAACTGATTGTAACCTCAACCCCACACTCCCGGCGACCCCTAGTAAGCATTTAGTCCTTGCTTGCCTCGAATAGATCTGGCTTTGCCTTGGGACAACAACATTCTCTACCTTCATCACCTCTGAGGAGGAACGACCCAAAGACTCACGACACTCAGTGAACAGAACCATTGCCGTCTCAGAATTGTCTTAAAAGTAGAACACACGGCGAATGATGCAACATCTCTCCCTCCTCTCTTTCTCTCTCTCTCTCCATCTTTACTGCTATTCTCTCTCTGAACTGTTACTCTCTCCCCTACACTCTCTATTCTCCCTCTCTGTGCCGACCGCTCTCTGCCAACCTCTCTCCCCTCCACTCTTACTGCATCTCTCCCTCCTTCTCCCTGTATCTCTCTAATGCTTCCCTCTCCCCCTTTTGCCAACCCACTCGCTCTGAACTCCCCTCTCTCCTCATTTTTCCCACTCTCCCTTTGATCGTTCACTCTCCCTCCACCTCTTCATTCGTCTTCTCCCCTATCTCTCCCTTTTATCTTTGTACGACCTATTTCTCTATCCATTTCCTCACCTCTCCATCACATACCATCACTTCTCTTTCCAAAGCCTTTCTTGGCAAGTGCAGTTAAAACGGTTAGCCACCATGGGATGTAACAGCTGTCCCTAAACCCCCTCCCTCACGCTCGAGAAGCCCTTCCAGGTGAGACAGATGTTCACCTGCACCTCCTCTAATCTCATCTACTGCATGTGGTGTTCCAGGTATGGCCTCCTTTACATCGGCGTGGTGAAATGGAGACTCGGCGACCGTTTTGTCGAACACTCACCCTCGTTCTGCTAAGGCTTGCCGTTTCTCCCCGTTGCAAGCCATTGTAACTACCCCTCGGACACTGACCTTTCTGTCCTGGGCCTCCACCAGCGCCAGAGAGGTTACATTAAAACAGAAAGAACGCCGCTTCATAGTCCGCTTGGGAACCTTGCAACCTAATGGTATGAACATTAGCAAATGCCAGGTAACTAACGTGCAACTTCCCGCTTTTCCCTCGCTCTATCTCTTCCTTCACGCGGACTCGCACTTGTTAATCCCCTCCACCTCCATCTTCAACCGATATTCCCTCCTCTCTCTTTATAATTCCAACCTGCTCAATCATTATCTCGCAACTTTTATCTTTTAACCTCTGGTCTCAATCACCTAACTATGAAAACAGGATTCACCCACCCATCATTCAACTCGCTTTGTCCTGCTGTTCCAGCCTTCTCCAGCTTCCCACCACAATCAGTCTGAAGAAGGGTCTCGAACCGAACTTCACCCATCCATGTCCTTGGCAGGCTTAGCTAGTTCGGCGTGCCCTCTACAACTCTCACCAACTTCTACAGATGCACCATAGAAAGTATTTTATCAAGATGCATCACAGCTTGGTTTGGGAACAGCTCCATACAAGAACGCAAGAAATTGTAGTGAATTGTCCAGACCATCACACAAACCAAACTCCCTTATATTGACTCAATTTATAAACCACGCTGCCTCGGCAAGGCCAGCAGCATAATCAAGGACGAGTCGCACCCTTACCACTCCTGCTTCTCCTCTGTCCCATCAGGCAAAATGTACAGAAGTGTGAAAATGCACACCTCCAGCTTCAGGGACAGTGTCTTCCCAGCTGTTATCAGGCAATGGAATCATCCCACCACAACCAGAAAGCAGCGCTGAACTACTATCTACCTCTTTGTTGATCCTCGGACTATCCTCGATCGGATTTTGCAGGCTTTACCTCGCACTGAACGTTATCCCCTTCTCATGTACCTATACTATGTAAATGGCTCGACTGTAATGATGTATTTTGTTTCCACTGACTGGGTAGCACGCAACAAAAGCTTTTCACGGTACCTCAGTACACGTGACAATAAACTGCACTGAACTGACATACTCAACTAGATTTCTCCAGAGGTGTAGCCTGACTCGCATTAGATATTGATTGTGTGTGACAGTGTGAGTGTGCGAGTCCGTGCAAAAGTGTGCTAGCACGTGAATGCGAGTGTGAATGTGTGAGATTGTGCACATGAGTCGGTGTGTGTGTGTATGCGTTAGTGTATGCGGTTGCGGGAATTTCAATGATTCAGCGATACCTTATTATCACGTACCCAGGTAGAGTGAAATGCTTAGTTTTGCAGACAACCCGGTAACATCATGTAGAAGACCTCACCGAGGCGGTACACAAGAGTCGCCACATTTTGACGCCGACAAAGTTACAAACGTTGGCCGGATAGTTGTATCTCCTGCCTGCCGCCGCACCGCGGGTCGCCCCTTCGTTCTCGGCGGCCTTCCTCGCTCTCCGACGGTCCACCTCGCTCTCTGCGGTTCCTCGCGGCTCCCACCTCGCTCCCGAGGCGCGGTTCTCATCGCCATCCGCGGTGGGCGAACCGGGCCGACACGGGCCGACTGAAGGGCTTGGCCCAGCTCACCGGGAACACTCCCGGCCACACTGCGCTGCGCTGCTCGACGCGAACATCCAAGGATACACTCAATCCCAAAATGTGCGCGTGTGCATGCGGGTAGAGTATGTAAGAGTGCCTATATTTGTGTGTGTGTCTGTGCGAGTGCGTGAGTGTGCGTGCGAGTGTGTGAGCATTAGTAAATGTGGATGCAAGTGCGATTGAATGTATCTGTGTCTGAGTGGGAGAGTGCATGTGGGTTTGTGAAGGACAGTGTTTGCGTCTGTGCGTGTGTGTGGCTGTTTGTGAGAATGTGAGTGAATATGTGGGATGTGAGTTTGCCAGAGTGTTTGAGCGTGTAATTCTTTGATAGTGTGTGTGTGTGTGTGTGTGTGTGTGTGTGCGCGTGTGGGAGTGTATATGATGGTGTTGTCAGAGAATGTGTTCGTGTGTATGTGTGTGAATAAGTGCGTGTCTCTTCGTGCTAGTGCGTGTGAATATCTGTTAGTGTGAGTGCATGTGTACCTGTGATTGTATGTGAGAATGTGTGAGAGTATATTTGATTGTTTGTGATTGCATTTGAGAGATTGTGTGTGTCTTCGTGCGCGGGTATGTGTGTGTGCGTGTTTGACTGTGTTTGAGGGTGTGAACATGTGTGTTTGTAATGATGTAATGGCATACTGTGGGTTTTAGTGACGACGTGACACGGTGTGGGGCATTACTGATGGAGTGACGCACTGTGCAGTGGAACTGATGGAGTGACAAAATGCATGGTAGTAATGGTGGATTATCACACTGGGTTGGTACAGATGGATTGAAACAGTTTGAAGTTGTATTGATGAAGTGACACACTGCGCAGTAGTACTGATGGAGTGACACAATGTGGGGTAATACTGATGGAGTGACACAATGTGGGGTAGTACTGATGGAGTGACACAATGCGCTGTAGTACTGATGGAGTGACCCCAGTTGATGCAGTACGGGTGGATGAACATACTGTGGTTTGGTACAGATGGAGTGACACAATTTGCAGTAGTACTGATGAAGTGACACACTTTGCAGTTGTTCTGATGGAATGATAATAATAATAATAATAATAAAGATTACATTTATATAGCGCTTTTCATATACTCAAAGACGCTTTACAGGGATTTAGAGAACATAGGGAAGTGAATATATAGATAAATAAGTAAACGAACAGAGAAAGGAGACAGAGGGTGGGGTGACCTTCAGTGGTTGAAGGCAGTACTGAATAGGTGAGACTTCAGTGATGTTTTGAATGTGGTGAGTGTGGAGGAGTCTCTGATGGTTTGGGGTAGTGAGTTCCATAGGGTGGGAGCAGCGATTGAGAAAGCCCTGTCCCCCCAGGATCTGAGATTGGTCCGGATGTGGGGGGATAGGAGATTGGCAGCAGCAGAGCGGAGGGTGCAGGTGGGAGTGTGCCTGTGGAGGAGGTCGGTCAGGTAGGATGGGGCCAGGTTATGGACGGCTTTGTAGGTCATGAGGAGGATTTTGTACTGGATTCTCTGTTGGATGGGGAGCCAGTGGAGTTTGTAAAGGACGGGGGTGATATGGTCACGGATCGGGGTGTGGGTGAGTAGACGGGCAGCGGAGTTTTGAATGTATTGAAGTTTACTGATGATTTTTGAGGGTGCGCCATAGAGGAGGCTGTTGCAGTAGTCCAGACGGGAGGTGATGAAGGCGTGGATGAGGGTTTCTGCAGCTGTGGAGGAGAGGCATGGACGGAGACGGGCAATGTTTTTGAGGTGGAAGAAGGCTGTCTTTGTGATGTGTTTGATGTGTTTGTCGAAGGAGAGGGTTTGATCAAAGATGATTCCAAGATTCCGGATGTGAGGGGAGGTGGATACTGGGAGACCATCAATGTTGAGGATGAAGTTTTGGGTGGATTTGGTGAGCGTTTTTGGACCAATGATGATGATGATTTCAGATTTGTTGCAATTGAGTTTGAGGAAATTTGATTGAAGCCAAGATTTTATTTCAGTGATGCAGTTTGTCAGTGTAGAGTGTGTGGTGGGGGAGATTGACTTGGTGGAGATGAGGAGCTGGATATCATCGGCGAAGCAGAGGAAGTTGAGACCATGACGGCGGATTAATTGACCAAGGGGGAACAGGTAGAGGATGAAGAGGAGGGGGCCAAGGACTGAGCCTTGGGGGACACCGTGGGGCTCTACTGACGTAGTGACACACTGCGGTAATACTCATGGAGTGGCACAATGTGTAGTACTGTTGTTATGACAAACTGCGGAGTAGTACTGACGGAGTGACACACAGTGGAATAGCACTGATTTAGTGACAAATTGTGAGGTCATTGCATCAGTACTACCACGCAGTTTGTCACTCCGTCAGTACTACTTCAGTGTGTAACTACATCCCGTGGGGGTAAAACTGATGGAGTGACACGCTGTAGAGCAGTACTGATGGAGTGACACACGGTGCATATTACTGATGGACTGACACACTGCGCAGTTGTACTGACGGAGTGAGATACTTCGGTGTAGTGCTGATTGAATGACACACTGGGGGTAGTGTGGACAGAATGGCGCACAGTGGGCTAGTACTGAAGTATTGACCCAATCTTTGGTGGTACTGTCGGGTTGCACATTGTGGAATGGTAAGGACTGACGGTGGGGCAGTACAGATGGAGAGTTACACTGATGGGTAATACTAATTGAATGAGTCTGTGTGGTTGTACAAAATGGAATAACAAGCTTAAGGCAGTACTGATGGAGTGCATCACTGTAGTGTAATACTGATGGAATAACATATTGTAGGGTAGTACTGATGGAGTGACACGCTCCAGTGTTGTACTGATGGAGTGTAACACTGTGGAGTAGTACTGCTGTAATGACGTACTGTGGGGGTGTGTTGATGGAATGACACACTGTGGGGTAGGACTGATGTAATAACACATTCTGTTGGAGTGACACAGTAATACTGATGGACTGACACGCTCTGCGGTAGTACTGTTGCGATGACAAACTGTGGTGACATATTGATGGAATTACACACTATGGAGTCGCTGCGATGGGTTAGCACTCTGTGGGGTAATGCGGATGGAATGACACATTTGAGATAGTCCTGATGTTGTGAAACACTTTGGGGAGTACTGATGGAAGAACATAGTGCGGGGAGAATTGATGGAGTGACACGTTCTAGGGTTGCACTGGAGTGACATGATGTTGGGCCGTGCTGATGGAGTTCAACACCATGGAGTTGTATTGATGCAGTGAGACACTGTGTGGTTTCACCGACGGAGTGACACACTGAGCGGTAGTACTATTGTGATGACAAACTGTGGTGTAGTACTAATGGCGTAGTGACACACGGTTTGGTAATACTGATGGATTCACACAATTTGTGGCAGCACTTATGGAGTGACCCACTGGGATAGTCCTGATTGAATGATAAACATCGGGTAGTGCTAATGGCGTGAGGCATTGTGGGGAAGTACTAACAGAGTGAAACTGTGGAGAATTACAGACGGAGTGACTAGGTGAGGTGGGACTGATGGAGTGACACACTGTGGGGAATACTAATGGAGTGACGCTGCGAGGAAGTACTGATGGGTTGACACTGTGGGGTAGTACTGATGGAGTGACACGGTGCGTGGTATACTGATGGAGTGATAATCAATGGATTGTACTGATGGAGTGACACACGGTGGCGTAGTACTGATGCGACGATAACACGAGTGATATTCCTGATGGTGCGACGATCTGCGGGGAGGCACTGGTGGAGTGGCACAATGTAGGGTGGTACAAATGGAGTAACAAACAATATTTTAGTACTGATGCAGTGGCACACTGTGGGTAGTGCTGGTGGAGTGACACACTTTGAGGTAGTACTGAAGGAGTGACACACTATGTGGCAGTTCTGACGCAATGGCATACTGTGGGATAGTACTAATTGAGTGACACCCTGCGGTGTAGCACTGTTGGAGAGACATATTCCAGGTTAATACTGCTGGATTGAAGCACTGTGGGGTAGTACTGATGGAAGGACTCATTGTGTAGTACTGATGGAGTGACACACCGTTGGATAGTACTGATAGAGTGACACCCTGTGCGGTAGTACTATTGGAATGATACACAACGTGTTACTGATGTTGGAAAACACTGTGGGTGTGTATTGATGGAATGGTATACAGTGCGGTAGTACCGATGAAGTGACACGCTCTAGGGTTGTACTGATGGAGTGACATAGTGTGTTGTAGTAATGATCGTCTAACACACTGTAGGCTTGTATTGATGGTGTGATAACCAGCGGGGTAGTATTGATGGAGTGACACAATGTGGGCAGTACTGATGGAGCAATACACTTTGGGGTAGTACTAGTGAAGTGACAAACTGTGGGCGGGCAGTGATGGAGCAAAACATTTTGGTGTATTACTGATGGAGTTTCACAGTGTGCGGTAGTACTGATGGAGGAACACACGATATGGTAGTACTGATTTCGTGGCACACTGTCGGATAGTATTAATGGTGTGAAACTAAATGGGGCAGTACTGATGTAATGACATATTATAGGGTAGTTCTGATGGATTGACACACTGAGGGGGAGAACTGATCGAATGACAAACTGTGGGTTAGTACTGATGGAATGGCTATCCATTTAGTAGTATTGATGCAATGGCATTCCATGGGATAGTTCCGAATGAATGACATGTTGTGATGCAGTAATGATGGAGTAACAGACGATATGGTAGTACTGATTGAGTGACACGCTGTGGGATAGTACTTATGGATTAACATCCTGTGGGGTAGTACTGAAGGGCTGGTACATTTTGGGGTAGCACTGATGGAGTGACACATTCGACGGTATTACTGAAGGGGGGGAAAGCTGTGGGTAGTACGGATGAAATTACATAACTAAGGTGGTACTGACGGAGTAAAACACCGTGTGGCAGAAATTATGGAATGAAATACTGTAGGGTTGTACTGATGAGAGTGACACGCTCTTGGGTTCTACTAATTGAGTAACATGCAGTACTGATGGAGTGACAGACTGTGAAGTAGTATTGATGAGTGACCTAACGTAGGGTATTATTGATATAAAGGCACATTCTGGGGTAGTACTGATGGAGTGACATCATGTGCTGTAGTACTATTGTTATGTCATAATGTGGGATGGAATTGACAGAGTGACACTATGTGGTAGTACTGATGGAGTGACGCACTGTGGGGTAGTACTGCTGTAACGGTATACTGTGGGATAGTACTGAAGGAGTGACATCGGCGAGACCAAACGCAAGCTCGACGATCGTTTCGCTGAATAGCTCCACACAGTCCTACCTGATCTCCCGGTTGATCAGCACTTTAACTCACTCCCGCTCCCCCATTCCCAATCTGAACTTTCTGTCCTGGGCATCCTCCATTGTCAGAGTGAGGCCCAGCGCAAATTGGAGGAACAGCACCTCATACTTCGCTTGGGCAGCTAACATACCTGCGAAATGAACATTGACTTATCTAACTTCCATTAGCCCTTGCTTTCCCTCTCTCTCCACCCCTCCTCCTTCCCAGTTCTCCCACCAGTCTCACTGTCTCCAACAGAATTCTATCTCTTTCCCGCCGACCTCTCCGACATCATTCTAAAGAAGGGTCTCGACCCGAAACGTCACCCATTCTTTCTCTCCAGAGATGCTGCCTGTCTCGTTGAGTTACACCAGCATTTTGTTTCTACCTTCCATTTAAAACAGCATCTGCATTTCTTTCGTACACGAAGTACAAGGCACGGCAGGACACTCGGCTAATAATAGCTGTGCCGAACATGAGACGACCAACCTTACCTGCCTTCTCACAATGCATATCCCTTCATTACATGAAAATCTGAACTTGTCTTAAATATCACTATTGTAACTGCGTCCAACACCAGTGGAGTGGGTGGTAAGATTTTAAGAACCGTTATACAGGATGATGTGACAGAGTATTTATAAGTGCACGATGAAATAGGCAGAAGTTGGCATGGCTTTGTGAAGGGAAGGTCGTGTTTGATAAATTTGCTGGAATTATTTGAAGAAGGAAATAGCAAGACAGACAAAGGAGAGACAGTAGATGTTGTTTACTTTGATTTTCAGAAAACCTTTGACCAGGTGTCACAAGATGGCTGCTTAGGAAGATGAGAGCCCACGGTGTCAAAAGGCAGATACCAGCATGGATAACTGGTTGGCTGGATGGCAGAAGACAAAGGGTGGCAATAAAGGGGGATTTTTTCTCGTTGGCGAACAGTAACTAGTGGAGATCTTCAAGGATCGGTGTTTGCCCGCTACTCCACGTTTTATATTATGATTTGGACGAGGGGATTGAAGGCTTTGTGGCCATGTTTGCGGATGTTACGAAAAGAGGTGGAAGGGCATGTAGTTTAGAGAAAGCATGGACTCCGCAGAAGGACTTGGACATGTTGGGGGAATGGGTAGAGAAGTGGCAGATGGAATATAGTGTAGCAAAGTGCGGAGTACTGCATTTTGGTAGTAGGAATAATGGCGTAGACTATTGACTAAGTGGGGAAATAATCCATAAATAGGAAGTGCACAGGGACTTGGGAGTGCTGGTTAAGGATTCCCAATTTTTTTATCAGCAAGTTGAACCGGTGAGAATGATCAGCCATGATCACATGGAATGGTGGTGCTGGCTCGAAGGTCCGAATGGCCTACTCTTGCACCTATTGTCTATTGTCTATTGTCTATCGTCCAATGGAAGCAAACTCATTGCTTGCATTTATTTCAAGAGGACTTGCATACAGAAACACAGATGTAATGTTGAGGCTATACAAGGCGCTGGGAAGGCCGCATTTGGAATATTGTGAGCAATTCTGGGCACCATATCAGAGGAAAGGTGTGCTGGCTCTGGAGAGGTTCCAGAGGAGGATTACAAGAATGATCCCAGCAATAAGTTAACTTATGGCGAGCGTTTGTCGGCTCCCGGCTTGCACTCGGAGTTTAGAAGTATGAGGGTGGACCTCATTGAAACATACAGATATGTGAATGGTTTAGATCCAGTGGATGTGTAAAGTATGTTTCCACTTGTGGGAGCGTCTCGGACAAAAGATCATTTCCTCAGAATTAATCTACGTTCTCTTTTGAAGATGATCAGGAATTTATTTAGTCAGAAAATGATGAATTTGTGGATTATTGATTAATACAGGTATCAGAAGTTATGGGGAGAAGGCAGGAGAATGGGGTTTGGAGGGAAAAAGATTGGCGGATAAGACGATTGGCCGAATGGTCTAATTCTACTCCTATTCCTTATCACCCAATGCCCACCTGCGGTATTGCGTTCAATGCCCTTACTGCCCCTTGCTTTCCCTGCACCCCTCGTTTAAACTTCATCCCTTTCACCATAAAGGGGTGGCCTTCAATACTTGATATTTCCATCTTGAGAGGAATGTTCTGACTGTTTACCATATCTTTGCCTCTCATAATTTGCTATCGATCTAGCAGGTTACTGCCCGAACTCCGATGAACCAGTCCAACGTCTGGTTGTTCATACGCTCCAGGCGATGTTCTTGTAAACGTCTTGAACACGATTTCCGAAGCGCCCATATCCTTCGTGTACGAGAGCGAACATAACTGTACACAATGCTGCAAAAGCGGCCGAAGTAAAGTTCTCTAAAGTTGAATATTGACATCTGACTCATATTCAATGACTCGGTCAAATATAGCAAGCATTCTACGTGCCTTATTTATTACTCTAAACGTACTACCACGATTTGCGTGTTTCGCATTGGGAACACAAGGTTCATCATAAGCAATGCTGATGCTGCGATGCACTTATATTGTACAGACAGTGAGGGCTGTTGTGCCTCGATGTTGCAGTGTACTGCTGATGTTCATCCACGGGATGGCGCTGTGACAGTATATTCCCACTGTACATGCACTGAGGTGCGCTGTGTGTGGATGTTGACGTGTGCTGCTGATGTTCATCCAGGGGAGGGCGCCATGACAGTATATTGCCATTGTACATCCACTGGGGTGCGCTGTGTGTGGATGTTGCAGTGTGCTGCTGATGTTCATCCACGGGAGAGCGATGTGACAGTCTATTGCTACTGTACATCCACTGGGGTGCGATGTGTGAGGATGCTGCAGTGCACTGTTAAAAAAGAACACTGGGTACAAAAGTCATAGCAGCAGAGTTATTGCACCAAGGCCCATCGAGTCCACTCCTGCATTCTATCATGGCTCACCTATCGTTCCCACTCAAAAAGAGCTCCCTCTCTCACGAGGGCCACAGAGGATGAGAGAGAGAGAGAGCGCACCCCCCAAATAGCTGCCTAGATAGAGAGCTACCTATTTACTATCAATATCTCCAGCTATCTCGCTGATAGCTGATATACAGATATCCAGCTTTCTAGCTGTCTAGCATTGCATGTAGATAGCTATCTAGGTAGTTCGCTATCTTGCTGTCGAGATAGCTCACACGCTGTCTGGCAGTCTATCCTGCTGGCTAGCAATCCAGTTCTCGAGATAGCTTGATTGATAGGTAAAGAGCTAACTATTTTGGTAGCAACATAGCTAGGTCACTAACTTGCCTGAGAGCTAGAGAGATAGATAACTAGATAACTAGATTGTTAGCCAGTAGCTTTGGCGGCCAGATAGCGGGTTTAGCCTGATGAAGCTTTGCTAGATGGCTAGTGAGCTAGGCATCTAGCCAGCTATACCAGTAGAGAGCTCACGAGCCAGATCGCAAGAGAGATTTATAGCGATTAATGAGCTATCTAGCTAGATCGAAATGGGTCTCTCTCGTTCTCCCTTTCATCTCCCCCCCCCCCCCCCCCGAGAGCGAGCGAGCGAGAGACCGCACTCCACAAAGAGCTGCCTACGCAACTAGCTAACTATTTTTGCTATGCAGAGATTCGGCTATCACACCATCAATCTGTCTAGCGTTCAAGCTATCTAGCAATGCAGGTATTTGGCTATCTAGAAAGCTAACACGCTATCTGGCTCTTTCCCGCTGGTAATCAATCTATATAACTTGATATCCAGCTTCCTAGCTGTCATGCTAACTAGCTAAACAGCTATCCACCTATGTAGGGAGCCTGCTACCTATCAATTTGACTATTCATCCAGCTGTTAGCTCTATAGCTAACAGACTAACTAGCTATCTATCTATCTGTCTATCTGTCTATCTATCTCTCTATCTAGCTATCCACCTAGCTATATAGCTATTTAGTCTTGTAGGAATTTACCAAGCGAGCTACCTTATTATATAGCTTACTATATATTTAGCTATCTACCTAGTTATCTATCCTGTTGGCTAGCAATCCACCTATCTAGCTATCCAGCTATCTAGCTAGCAGTCTAACGAGCTATCTAGTGATTTAATTATAGAGCTATCTATCCATTTATCTCTGTCGCAATGAATCTAGCTATTTGTTTCTCAAACTGGCTATCTAGCTATCTACCTACCGCCTATTGCTACCTAGTTTTCCAGCCATTTAGCCATGTAGTCATTTATCTATCTAGCTAGCTGCTAAGCTATCTAGCTATCTAGCCAGCTGGCCATCAAGCCTGCTAGCCATCTACTTATCAAGCCATCTCGCCATCTGCCCATACAGCCATCTGGCTTTATTCAGCTCGCCATCTACCCAGCGAGCCAGCTTCCCAGCTGATCAATTTCCCAAGTAGCCAGCTAGCCTTCCAACCGTCTAGCCAGAAAGCCATTTAGCCATCTCGGCATCCAGCCATATATATATATAGCCGGCGTGAGCGATCTATCTGTCAATTTAGCTTGCAAGGTAGCTATCTACAAACCTAGATATGACTAGATCTCCCTCTGTGGGTCTCACGAGAGAGAGAGCGCACCCCACAGAGAGCTGCCTATATCTCTAGCTAGCGATCTTGCAATCTAGTTATTCATCTATCTACACATCCAGCTTTCTAGCTTTCAAGTTATGCAATGCCGGTAGCTAGCTACCCAGGTAGCAAACTATGTTTCTATCTAGACAGCTAATATGCTCACTGGCTGTCCATCCTATTGGCTAGAAATGTAGCTCACTGGTTATCCAGCCATCTAGTTATCAGTGCAGCCAGCTACTACTGAATTCCAGTGAAGACAAGCCCAATCTTTACAAACTTTGCCCATGTGACAGTTCCGCCATCCCGGGGATTATCCTCCGGACCTACCACAATAGCAAGGATGTCCTTCCACAAATTAGGAGACCAAAACTGCACACAATACTCCAGCTGTGGTCTCACCAGGGCCCGGTACAACTGCAGAATGGCCTCTTTACTCCTATACTCAAATCCGCTCGTTATGAAGGCCAACATGGCATTAGCATTAGTGAAGGGTCTGAAGAAGGGTCTCGACCCGAAACGTCACCCATTCCTTCTCTCCCGAGATGCTGCCCGAACTACTGAGTTACTCCAGCACTTTGTGAATAAATACCTTCGATTTGTACCAGCATCTGCAGTTATTTTCTTATATTAGCATTAGTGCGTTTTTCTGCTCTCATATTGCAGCTTTCCACAATTAACGAGAGCAGACCTCAACATCCAGACAATATGTTCGCATCCAGTGTCGTCAGTCTGTTCACCACCCTCCCTCTGTCTATTTCTCTCTGTGGAATCTTTCTCCTCACTTCCCATTTGTTCCGTCACGACCTTCATCCTGTCCTCCCGAACAGATAGACGGAAGATCTCATTCCGACCCTCAGCCATACGCTATGCTACACAGCACATCCCATGTTCTCCCTGACAATCTCAGTGAAACCTTTACCTGTTTTATAATAATTCAGCTCCTTGTGCTCGACTTCACTGGGAGTAGGGCCGAAACGTCGAATTCGACCTGTTGCTTTCACAGACCTGCTTGAC
This sequence comes from Rhinoraja longicauda, assembly GCF_053455715.1. NCBI lineage: Eukaryota > Metazoa > Chordata > Chondrichthyes > Rajiformes > Arhynchobatidae > Rhinoraja > Rhinoraja longicauda. The sequence goes on from NW_027602284.1 coordinate 17,386, forward strand.
CAGCTGAGTTCCTCCAAGATTCAAGATTCCAGGTTTAGTATCTTTATTCCCTTTTGATACTAAACTTTTTTTCTGGGTCGGTGGAAGATATTTGTTTTATCCTCTTCCATCACCTGCTGATCATTGTCCTTTGCCACAGTCTAAACTTACAGCGCGTAAACAGGCCCTTCGGCCCATCGAGTCCGCTCCAACCAGTGATCCTCGCATATTAACTCAATCCTACATGCACTTGGCTCATACCAATCCAATTAACCTACAAACCTGTAGGTCTTTGGAGTGAGGAAGTGATCTCGGAGAAAACTCACGGGGAACGTACGAACTGCGAACAGACAGCACCGTAGTCGGAATCGAACCCGGGTCTTCAGCTGCAATCGTTGTAAGGCAGCAACTCTACTTGTGCGCCCATAGTTAGTATGTTTGCAACTGACACCGAACCAATTTTTACAGATGGCGGCGAATACGTTGAAAGGCGCACGATTTCAAAACCGGGCCAGATGGTACGTTCGGACCGACCGCTCACTGAGAATTGATCTTCGTGAAAAATGCCATCATGCTTGATTTATGAAAATGTTGCCAGCACTCGAGGGCCTGGGCTACAGGGCTTGGTTGGACATGTTTGGACTTTATTCCTAGGAGCACAGGGGCCTGAGAGGTGACCTCTGCAGGCGAAAAGGGTATGAGGGGAACAAATGGAGTGAAGGCACAGTCTATTTAACAGGGTAGGAAAATCAAGCACGATACGGCATGGGTTTAAGGTGAGAGGTGTTAATGTTTAATATAAACGTGAGGGGCAACTATTTCATTCAGAGGGTTGAGGAAATGTGAAACGACCTGCCCAGAAACATGCCGAGGCACACACAATGTGAAGGACATTTGGACGGGTACACGGTTTGGAAAGGTTTTCGGGGATGTAGGCAACCCGAATTAGATCAGATGGTCCATTTTAATCGACACGTGGATGTTGGGCGGCACGGCCTGTTTCCGCGCTATATGTATCCATGCTTTATGATCTCTGCCATCGGGATCTATTAGACAGAACCATCGGGTGGTGGGTGAATACGCATTGATGAAACAGTGTTTTCCTTTTCAAAGCGGGTTATCCAACGATACATTGTTCGGCTCGTAAACCGTGGTGGTCATCAGAGCCAATGCAGTCGCCAGGCATCCGCTTGCTTGAATTGAGCCCCCAGCCTGATTTGGAATCCTCTTATCCCTGTTTGACTTGCGGAGATCACACTTGTCCTTCGTGTTCCGTTCAGGGTCATCTTGCTTCAAAGCCTCAGATCAGGACATTAACCAAGTGTGAATCTCCCTTTTCATCCAAGGCTTCTGATTAGGACGAGACCTAAATGTTTCTATTGTAAAACAGTCGTCACGTGCATTTCTTGATGAAACCGAACACTTCCCTCGACAGACCGCCGACCGCTGGTCTCACGGCGTCCGGACGCGCGATATCATTCCGTGAGAAATCCTCGCATATTTTCCGATTTTATGTTTCCTGAGTTTTTGCATCAGATTGTCATTATTCCGGCTCCCGCTCCGGGGGAAACACTGTGATATTTGTGCGTCTCCTTTCATCAATCGGCAACGGTGCCTCACCTGTTGAATCACGAGCAGGTGACCGGGGTTCGATTCAGATCACCGCATCATTCCAAATGCACGGGAAATCTGCCTTCAGAGAGCACAGATACTTAACTCCGATAGCAATTCATGCATAGACTCATAGTCATAGAATGATACAGAGTGGAAACAGGCCATTCGGCCCAACTTGCCCACACCGGCCAACATGTTCCAGCCACACGACTCCCACCTGGGCGCGTTTGGCCCATATGCCTCCAAACCTGTCCGATCCATGTACTTGTCTAACTGCTTCTTACATGTTTGGACAGTCCCTGCCTCAACGACCTCCTCTGGCAGCTTGTTCCATACATCCACCATCCTTTGCGTGAAAAAGTTACCCATCAGGTTCCTACTAATCTTTTGCACATTCACCTTGAACCCATAAATGATGCAGGAAGGTCTTCTGGAGTAAAATGGATCCCATAGGCAATTATTATTCACTGTGAGGTCGTCTTTGCATCGTGGATGGAATTTCCATTCCTGACCCGTTGCCCTGTAAACGGAAGTGCATCTTCCTGATCCCTTTATTGCAGATTCCCACCCCAGACGAGGAGAGATCCCAACATGCCCAGATAATATTTAAGACCAAGTGACGCCACTCTGTTCACCACCCGCTCTCTGTCTATTCCATTCAGTGGAACCTCTCTCTTCACTCCCCATCTGTTCCGTCATGAGCTTCATCCAGTCCTCCCGTACAGGCAGACGGAACATCTTCACTCTGATCCCCAGCCACGCACTACGCTACACAGGAACATTCACATGTTGCCATTGATCGGCCCCATCATTTACTTTCCAACTTTTTAATCATTGATGCCTTCTGCTCCGTCTCATGGTCCCGAATCTAAAACTTACGTCAGCTGCATCTACGGATGCTGCATGACCCGCTGAGTTATGTCTCTTTATTCAAGATTACAGCATCTGTATTCTCTTTTGAAATTAAAGATTTATATTGTTTGATGACGGAGATTTGTTTCGTCGTCCATTAACTGCTGATTATTGAGATTTGCCACAGTTTTTGTATGCAGCCCGGTCTTCGATTGAGTTGATTTCCTGATAATGCGCCTTCATATTACGACGCAATGTTCCCCAACGCTTATCCAATCGGACCGATTACTGTGCCTTCGCTGTGTGAAACTGCAAATAGCTTAATAAGAGTTCCACTTCATCGACTGAGGGCAGATCTAATGGAGACCCCGGTCTCCTCAGACCACCGATGTGTTGCTCTTTTCGTTGGTGCTTCGTTCTTAAATCTTTCTGAATGCCAGCAGGAGCACCACCAATAGATGATCGGATGACAAACGAGAGCGACAAATGGAACGGCAGGAATACCTACTGTTCGTGTAGGCGTACTTACTAGGTCGTGCTTGAGCCCTGCCGAGGGGGATGGGCTGGGGGAGAGAGAGAGTTGTTGATTTTAGTTACCTGTGCATTACTGAGGCTAGATTGGTTGAGTTCATCGCAAATGATGAACGGTACCATAGGGTTTGGTTCTTAAAGAGAGTTCATGACCGAGTATAATTCATCCGCTGCCACCTTGGTGTTGGCTTTGTGTGGTATGTGGACCGCCGACACGATGGTTGCGGTGAATTGCCCCGGTCGATTAAATGGACTACACATAGTGAACGAGTATTAGAGACATAGAAACATAGATAAATAGGTGCAGGAGGTGGCCATTTGGCCCTTCGAGCCAGCATCACCATTCATTGTGATCATGGCTGATCATCCACAATCTGTACCCCGTGCCTGCCTTCTCCCCATATCCCTTGATTCCGCTAGCCCCAAGAGCTCTTTCCAACTCACTTTTTTATTTTATTTTTATTTTTTAATTTTTTAAAAATTATTTGTATTTTATTTTTTACAGAACTTTTTGGAAAACAAACCCCCCACCCTTCCACCACCCCCTTATACTAGCCCCAAATAAGAAAAAGAAAGAAAAGAAAAAAGATTAAAGACTGCCTGGTTGTTGGGGGTCCTGCACATGCCCCATGGATTTCCAAACAGAATAAACTGTATATGTATATACATCTCTCCCAAAAGAACCATTGTAAATATGAACAATTCTTCTATATACATAAGCCCCTCTTTTGTAGATAAGGACGCCAGATATTTAAAAAAGTATCATATTTTTTCCTTCAATTATAAGTAATTTTTTCAAGTGGGATACAGTTAGAAATTTCATTATTCCAAAGGTCCATACTTAAATAGGAATCAGATTTCCAAGTAACTGCGATAGTTTTTTTGGCTACTGCTAATGCAATTTTTATAAAGTCTTTCTGATATTTATTCATTTTAAGTTGTGGTCTTATTCCTTCAACATCACCCAATAACAAAAATCTTGGGTTGTATGGAAGTTGTATTCCGATAATCTGTTCTAAAAAAATTCTTAAGTTTGTCCAAAAAGGTTGTATTTTGGAACAGGACCAAGTAGAATGAAAAAAAGTACCAATTTCTAGATTGCACCGAAAACATTGGTCAGATAAACTTGAGTTTATTCTCTTTAATTTTTGTGGTGTGATATATAATTGATGCAGAAAGTTATATTGTACTAGTCTAAACCGAACATTTATTGTATTTTTCATACTGTCAAGGCATAGTTTTGACCAATTTGTTCCATCAATATTAATATTCAAATCCGTTTCCCATTTTCGCCTTGATATATGAATTCCTTGTTTAGGAGCCTTTTTTCAATTACCTTATTCCATAATCCGATCAAGTGTTTTAATAATGGAGATTCTTTCAGTCCCCGTATCAATTTAGGTTCCCATTTATATATAAAGTCTTCTGGTATATTTTCTCCTATTTTGTCTAGTTCTATTCTTATCCATGCCGGGTTTTTTTCTTCAAAAAGAGATGCAATAAACCTCAGTTGGTTTGCTTTATAATAATTCTTAAAGTTCGGAAGTTGTAATCCTCCTGAATCAAACTTCCATGTCAATTTTTCCAACGATATTCTTGACATCTTACCTTTCCAAAGAAATTTCCGCACATATTTATTTAACTCTTGAAAAAACTTCTGTGGTACTTGTATTGGTAATGTTTGGAATAAATATTGTAACTTCGGAAATATATTCATTTAAACGGCATTAACTCTTCCTATTAATGTTATTGGTAATGTCAATTAGATTATATATAATAGAAGTGAATTTTTTTTAATGGATCCAGTGAATTGGCCTCCACTATCTTCTGTGGCAAAGAATTCCACAAAGCCACAACTATCTGGGTGATTTTTTTTGCACCTCCGTTTTAAATGGCCTCCCATTTATTCTTAGACAGTGGCCCCTGGTTCCTTCCTTTTCCAGAATCTGACACCATTGAGATAATAATTTCCCTATTTGTTTTCGCCGCCAAAGTGGATAACCCCACATTTATCTACGTCATACTGCATCTGCCCACTCACTCAACCTGTCCAAGTCACCCTGCAACCTCCTAACATCCTCTTCACAGTTCACACCTCCACCCAGATTTGTGTCATCTGTAAACTTGCCAGTGTTAATGCTAATTCCATCATCCAAATCATTAATATATATGGTAAATAGTTGCGCCCCTGCATCGAGCCTTGCGGCACTCCATTCGCCAGTGCCTGCCATTCTGAAAGGACCCATTTATTCCTACTCTTTGCTTCCTGTCTGCAAACCAATTATCTATCCATGTCAATGCCCTACACCCAATACCATGTGCTCTATTCTTGCTCACCAATCTCCGTGTGGGAACTTACCAAAGCCTTCCTGAACGCCTAGATACACTACATTCATTGGCTCTCAATCCATTTTACTTGTCACATCCTGAAAAAAATTCAGAAGATAGTCAAGCAGGATTTCCCCATCATAAATCCATGCTGACTTGGACCAATCCTTTTACTGCTATCCAAATGCGCCGTTATTACCTCTTTAATAATTGACTCCACCATCTTTTCCAACACCGATGATCTATAATTCCACGTTTTCTCTCTCGCTATTTTCTTGAAAAATACGTTAACATTCGCTCCCCTCCTATCCACAGGAACTCATCCTGAGTCTATTGAACATTGGAAAATGATCACCCATGCGTCCACGGTTTCGAGAGCCATCTCCTTGAGTACTCTGTGATGCAGACCATCAGGAGCTAGGGATTTATCAGCCTTCAGTCCCACTGAACTAAACTAACTGAACTATTTCGTGGCATTGCCAGCTTGTTCCATAAGGTTTTCCGTCGTGTTGTTTGACTCTATAACTATAAATAAAGTGGAATTGTGTGACTGGAAGACAATAGACAACAGACAATAGGTGCAGGAGGAGGCCATTCGACCCTTCGAGCCAGCACCGCCATTCAATGTGATCATGGCTGATCATTCTCAATCAGTACCCCGTTCCTGCCTTCTCCCCATACCCCCTGACTCCGCTATCCTTAAGAGCTCTATCTAGCTCTGTCTTGCATGCATTCAGAGAATTGGCCACTTCCTTCTGAGGCAGAGAATTCCACAGATTCACAACTCTCTGACTGAAATTTTTTCCCTCATCTCAGTTCTAAATGGCTTACCCCTTATTCTTAAACTGTGGCCCCTTGTTCTGGACTCCTCCAAAATTGGGAACATGTTTCCTGCCTCTAACGTATCCAACCCCTTATAATCTTATACGTTTCGATAAGATCTCCTCTCATCCTTCAAAATTCCAGTGTATGCAAGCCTAGTCGCTCCAGTCTTTCAACATATGACAGTCCCGCCATTCCGGGAATTAACCTAGTAAACCTACGCTGCACGCCCTCAATAGCAAGAATATCCTTCCTCAAATTTGGAGACCAAAACTGCACACAGTACTCCAGGTGCGGTCTCACTAGGGCCCTGCACAACTGCAGAAGGACCTCTTTGCTCCTATACTCAACTCCTCTTGTTATTAAGGCCGACATTCCATTGGCTTGTTCCATAAGTTTTTCCGTTGTGCTGGTTGACTCTATAACTATAAATAGAGTGGGATTGTGTGACTGGAAGACAGCCGGGGATGAGTCGTGAATTGGCCTCTGATTGCCTTTCCGCGGGTGGCCATAATTTAGAAACCAACCGCACTTGCTTGAAAATAACATTTTATATCCAAGATTCAATTTGTCAACTGTTGCGAGCTGTGCGAAGTTCTATTTTTAGTTCCTCAGACACTGAAGCCCTGACACTCATTTTAGTTCCATCCCGGGTGAACCATTACCGGGCGTTGCCCAACTTCCAGCTTTTGCATAATGGGGACATCCCGTGTACAGAACGAGAACTGCTACCCACCAGTCAATCAATTGATCATTTGGGGATAATTTCTCGCAGTGGGTAGTTTCCGCATTTCCTTTTCTAAATTTGGTGCCTCTGATCGTCACTATTGCTGCTCTGGAATCTGGGGAAGAGACATGCTGTTGTACGACTGCTTTGTTCAGTTATTGATCACAGCACACCAGCTGCCTGCTGAGCAGTCGGCCAGGGTTTGATTACCTGTCACCGAGGTTTGCCCAAACCATGGGCAATCCGCCTCTCTGGAGCAGCGGAGATTTCGCTCAGATCGCAATCAGCACACATTAATAAAAAGCAAGAGATTTTAATTGAGTTAAATGTGTTCCATGGCCAATTATCACTCACTGTGAGCCGGTCCCTGGATCCGGGATGGAATTCTCCATCCGTCAGCCTTTCCCGGTAAACCCACGAAAGCATAGAAAAATAGGTGCAGGAAATAGGCCCTTCGAGCCTGTACGCACCGCCATTCATTGTGATCATGGCTGACCATCCACAATCAGTAACCCGTGCCTGCCTTCTCCCCATATCGCTTGATTCCACTATCCCCTCGAGCTCCATCCAAAACTCTTTTAAATTCATCCACTGAATTGGCTTCCACTGCCTTCTGTCGCCAAATTCACATCTCTCTGGCTGAAATGTTTTTTTCTCACCTCAGTTTTAAATGGCTTTCTCTTTATTCTTAGACTGTGGCCCCTGTTTCTGGACTCTCCCAACATTTGGGAACATTTTTCCTGTATCTGGCTTGTCCAATCCATTCATAATGTTATACGTTTCTATAAGATCCCCTCTCACCCTTCTAAATTCCGACGAAGACAAGCCCAGTCTTCAATCTTTGCTCATACGACAGTCCCGCCATCCCGGGGATTAACCTCCGGGACCTACGCTGCACATGCCTCAGTAGCAAGGATGTCCTTCCTCAAATTAGGAGAGCAAAACTGCACACAATACTCCAGATGTGGTCTAACCAGGGCCCTATACAACTGCAGAAGGACCGCTTTGCTCCTATACTTATTGCAGCTTTCCACAATTAACTAGGGCAGACCACAACATTCAGACAATATGTTCACACCCAGTGTCGTCAGTCTGTTCCCTACCCTACCTCTGTCTATTTCTCTCTGTGGAATCTTTCTCTTCACTTCCCATTTGTTCCGTCAGGACCTTCATCCTGTCCTCCCGAACAGATAGACGGAACATCTCATTCCGCCCTCAGTCATTCGCTATGCTACACAGCACATTCCATGTTCCCCCTGCCTGTCCCCATTATAGCTTTACCTACTTTACTATAATTCAGCTCCCTGTGCTCGACCTCGCTGGGAATCGGGCCGCAACGTCGAATGAGACCTGTTGCTTCACAGACCTGCTTGACCAGCTGAGTTTCTCCAGCGTTCTGTTGCAGGATTCCAGATTCTGTATCTCTATTCTCTTTTGATACAAAACTTATTTTTCTGTGTTGGTGGAAGATATTTGTTTTCCTCTTCCATCAGTTGCTGATCACTGGTTTTTGCCATAGTCTAAACTTGGTTTAGAGATACAGCGCGGAAACAGACCATCCTTAGAACCGATCACAAATCTTCTCACTTGTTTTTCTGTGCGGTAGGTTAATTCCCGGAATGGCGGGACTGTCGTATGTTGAAAGGCTGGAGCAATTAGGCTTGTATACACTGGAATTTAGAAGGATGAGGGGGGATCTTATTGAAACATATAAGATAATTAGGGGATTGGACACATTAGAGGCAGGAAACATGTTCCCAATGTTGGGGGAGTCCAGAACAAGGGGCCACAGTTTAAGAATAAGGGGTAGGCCATTTAGAACGGAGATGAGGAAGAACTTTTTCAGTCAGCGAGTGCTGAAGGTGTGGAATTCTCTGTCTCAGAACGCAGTGGAGGCCAGTTCGTTGGATGCATTCAAGAGAGAGCTGGATAGAGCTCTTAAGGATAGCGGAGTGAGGGGTTATGGGGAGAAGGCAGGAACGGGGTACTGATTGAGAGTGATCAGCCATGATCGCATTGAATGGCGGTACTGGCTCGAAGGGCTGAATGGCCTACTCCTGCACCTATTGTCTATTGTCTATTGTCTATTGTCTATTGACGGTACTGTGATTATACACTCAACTACTCAAATTAAGGACTTGGTGAAGTTTGAGGCATCACATTAAATGGTCGTTTAGGGGAAGGTCCTTATATATGGCAATTACGGGAGAGCACCGGTAAGTGGTTAATTAGGGGAGGGCACCACAAATGGGGATTTGCGGGTGCACCGTTATTGAAGTATGGCGGTTGGATAAACAACAAATGTGAAATTAGCGGAGGGAAACTGTAAATGTGGAAATAGGGGAGTGCGCCTGCAAATGGGAAATCAGGAGAAGGCAAACCTACGTAGAATTAGAGGAGGGTCCTGCCTGTTTCCGTGAATGTTCCTACTTCTCTCTGTGAGTATTCAGGTCTCTACGTCTCCGTGTTTTCCCGTCTCTGTCTGCTGGTGTTCCTGGCTCTATGTGTGCTCCTGATGGTCTCATCAAATAACTCCCACAGTGTGTGAGAAGATACACACAGGAACATACGTCCATCCACCCTTGTAAATAAACAATACAATGAGCAAACTGGAGCTAGGAACATTACTCAGCATTGACCTGTTCCACTGTGTCCCTTCAGTGCATTCTATGTGTTCCCACGTCGAGACTCGCCTCATCCATCCTGTAGGGATTGTTCCCTGTCGCCCTGTCCCTCGGCAACATTTCGGGGAAATTTGACCACCGAGCCGTGCTTCTGCTCCCTGCCAACAAACAACAATTGAAGCAGGAGGATCCGATGCAGAGAGTTGTAAAAAGCAAGACAACGGACACGGATGACATCTTATGCGACTGCTTTAAGTCAGCAGTCAGGGATTCTACAGCTACCCTGAATGAGTGCGCCTCTGCCGTGACTGACTTCATCAACAAGTGACTGGAAGACTATGTGCCGCCGAAGTCAACCCGAGTGCTCCCCAACCGGAAATCATGGATGTACATTCACAGGTCCGATGCACACAAGTCAAAGCAAGCGGTCCAAGAAGCCACGCTGTGGTCTCCGCAAAAGCCATCAAGGATGCCAAAAGACAACACCGGGAGAAACGTGAGTCCCAGTACAATCTCTGGGTCACACGGCGAATGAGGCACGGTCTGATTAAGATAATTGGATGCAAAGAATGTTCAGTCAATATCATTGGTGATAGTGCAAACCCACCTGATGAACTGAATACTTTGTATGGTGACTTCTGGCTCTTCAGTCTCCAGTGTGGCTCTCCCCAGGGTGACAGTTGCAGAGGTTAGAGCGGCCTTCCTGTGGGGAAATCCACGAAAAGCAACAGGCCCAGACAGAGTTCCTGGCCGTGTCCTTAGTAGCTGCGCGGACAAGCTAGCACCTGTATTGGTGGACATCTTTGTTCTCTCCCTACTCCGTTCTCAGGTACCCAGCTGCTTCTTGAAGACCACCATCATTCCGGTGTCGAGGAAAGGCAAGACCTCAAATTTAAACGACCACCGAACAGTGGCCTTGACATCCACCATCATGAAATGATTTGGGAGGCTTGTAATGGAACGCATTATATCCAGTCTACCCAGCGGCCTTGACCCACTGCAGTTCGCCTACCGCCACAAGAGGTCCACGGACGATGCCATCGCCCTAGCCCTACACTCATTCCCAGATCACCTGGACCGTAGTAATTGCCGGGATTCTGAAATACAAGTGTGAAGCAAGATAAACGTAGAAGACTCAGATGACACCCGTGGAGTGAGGAAAACGCATCGAATGTCCGAAGTGAGTGACCCAATAAAAGAACTGATAGTCCAAAACAAATGCACATTTCGCACAACTCAAGCGCACCTGAGTTAAAGTGTAAATTACATCGCCATCGCACCTGAACATTGCTACAAAATCAGTTCAAGCCGAACAATAGAAATAGAAATAGCCGATAATGCTTACTTATTGCTAAAGTCGATTTGGTAGCTATATTCCAAATGTTGTGGCTGTATAAATGCACCATCTTCAACATGTCTCAACTACCGTTACTGAAAGTTCGTTCTTTATACCCATCACCATCTGAGTGTTAAGGTCTTTCCTTCCAGTTGCTTCTAAATCTTGCCTCTCTTAAACCTCTGACATCTGTTATTTGCTTCTCCATTCTGGGTAAATGACAGTGCATCCACACTATTTATTCCCCTCACGATTTATACACCTTTTAAGATTCCCCCCCCCTAACCTCCTGCCACTCAAGGAATATAGAACTTAACTCCACCTAGAGCTCGGGCCATAAAGATAATTATGAGCGAAGCCCTGCTTTAACTAACAACGGTGATACCACAAATGGAAAAAAAGTACATAGACTGGACCGAGAGCCACGAGTCACACGGCAGAGAAACATCCCAGCAACTATCCTTGTCTACGATTTCCAATTAATAAGTCCCATTTACCAGCACATGCCCCGTAGACTATTATGCGTTGACGTTATCTCGTTTAAAGAGCGCGATACGGATCTTCAACTCGGTGCAGAGACTGAAGTCATGATTTGTTCCTCGAAAAAAAAGTGGCCTTCAAAGGACCAACAGTTGATCAGATGGTCTACCCTGTCACGTTGACGATAGTACGTACGTACGGATAGTACGGTCTCTCACCCCTACTCCATAGCGGATATTTTACTATGGAACAGATGCGCCACTATACCGCGAACTATGTTCTGCATTCTGAATCTTCCCTTTGCTTTATCTATTGTTCTTGAGTTTGAACTGATAACATCTGTATATCGTATTTAATCTGTTTAGATCGCATGTTAAACAACGTTATTCATAATGAACGTGAACATGAAGCCTAAATCTCAATCCACCTTTCAACTTAATTGTTTACACCTTTACAAACCAAGGAGGCTTCATAGTTAATAGAATCATTGTATTATTACTCCTTTCCCTCAGAAAAGCCACCAGCATCCACAAAGACTCTTCACACCCCTGCAACAGTCTGTTCCAACTCCTTCCATCGGGCAGACGATACAAGGCCTTCTACTTCCGCACCTCCAGACTCAGGAACAGCTTCATCCCCAGGGCCATAGCTGCTATGAACCGGTCCTGCTGAGACGGATGGCCACAACGCACAGTGAACCGGCACAGATCTACTTGCACTTTATTCTGTCTTAAAACTGTTACAATTTGTTTCGTTGGGTTGTTGTTTAAATTAATTAAATTATTGCATCGTATGGGAGGCGCATTCCCAATCTCGTTGTACCCCTGTACAATGACAATAAAGATATATTGTATTGTATTGTATTGTATTTACCTATGCATATCGGCACAGTTGAATACGAATTTTACATCGGGTTCAAAAAAGATTGGTGCTCCTACCGATCTCTCGTGCATCAAATGCAAAGATGTAGCTCCCAGAAGAACGGTGGACTGGAATTATGCAAGGTGACTTGAGAAAAGATTGTTAGTTATTCCAAATACCCGGACAAGTCTGGTTTTGGTGGAAATTATAAAACTACATGCAGAAAGATATTCTATGTCATGAACTATATTCTTCATTCTGTTTCTCCCCCTCAACCCGATCTATTGCACTTGTCTTTACACAGATTGTTTTTGTGTGAACTGAGTGAAAAGCATGTAAAACAAAGCTTTGCACTGTACCTCGTTACGTGTGATAATAATAGACCTACCCTGACTAAATGACCTGAGATAAATAACAACTCTGATCAGAGCGAAAATGGTCGTACGACGATGCTGACTAAGATTGTACACGAAACACAGGCAGTGTTGATATAAACGAGAAGGTGACGAGTGGCCGTTAACCAGAAATGGATTGTTGGACAATGGCGAGAAGGTGAAGTGTGGGGACGGGAGTAAGAAAACAAAACACACGCTGATACCGGGTTGCGAGCCGTAGTAATTCTCCGGCATCTCAAATACAAGAGGAGGTCGGGATATACTCAGATGGCAGAAGACATCCGCGGAGAGAAGGAATATATGTTATGTCAGAAGTTAATGATCTCATCAAAACTCCGATATTGACGAATAACATGCAGTATGGTTTCAATTTTCAAACTCAAAGCAACATCGGTGCTGCTCGTCGGCCCACCTGGATATTGTTGCAGAATCAGTTCCTGCTCAACATTTATTGCACAACAGCTACCTAATTATTTATTGCTACTGTCTCATTGGCATCTGTATTTCCAAACGCTCTGGCTGTAGAACACTTCACCACTAACTCCTTCCACTGTTTGTCCCATGTACCCACCACCGTTGGAGTGTAAATTCCTTCTTTCAGTTTCATTTAAATCTTGCCACTCTGACGTGGAGCAATCACATTGAAGCGACACCCTAGAAGGCACACAAACGAAAACAAAAAGACAATTGTTATGTCCCCTGTTACCCTTGTCAAAATACGGTAACAGAATAAAGGGGAGGCCATTTAAAACTGAGGTGAGAAGAAACTTATTCACCCAGAGAGTTGTGAATTTGTGGATTTCTCTGCCACAGAAGGCAGTGGCGGTCAATTCACTTTGTAGAATTTGAAAGAGAGTTAGATAGAGCTCTAGGGGCTAGTGGAATCAAGGGATGTGGGGAGAAGGCAGGCACAGGTTACTGCTTGTGGATGATGAGCCATGATCACAATGAACGGCGGTGCTGGATCGAAGGTCCAAATGTCCTCCTCCTGCACCTATTTTCAATGTTTCTACAAGCATATTGTCACATTTCATAGCAGATTGGTTTGGGAATAACTCTGCCTGGACCGCGGGAAATTGCAGACGGTTGTAAATATAGCCCAGTCTATTAGAGACCCCAGACCAATCATATTATCCATCTACATTCCACGCTGCATAACATTACCCAAACACCCAACATAATTTAAAGACTTGGCCAACCCCGCTCAGTTCTTCTTTCCCCAACTCCATTCCGGCAAATGGTAGAGAAGCTTGAAAGCGCGCATCACCAGACTTACGAATAGGTTCATTTCCTCCGTTATTGGGCTTATGAACGGTCACTCCATAGGCTAGGATACTAATCAATTCCCTCTACCCCATCATGGACATTGAACTTCGTCTGTGTTACAGATGTACAACCATGCGCTGCAGTGCTGATACATGGGTTCTGCACGATGTAACTTCCACTTTGCTCTATCTATTGTCATGTGTCATACACCGCCGGGACAGATCCTTCCACCCAGCCTGCCAACGCCGATCAATGTACCCCATCTACAACGTCCCAACTGCCGCCGTTGCCGTGAATCACTCTCACCTCTTCCTAGATGTGCTTGTCCAAATGTATTTTAAATGATGTTATAGTTTCTATTTCAACTACGTCCGTTTGCAGCTCATTCTATATGTCCACTACCCGCTGTGCGAATCCATACACTTACCACGCTCTGAGTGGATCCGCATACACAAGTGTCCTTTGTCCACGAGCTTGAACCGATAGTGTCATTTCATAAGAAATGTAATCTGTTTGGATAGCATGCAGAACAAAGTTGTTTGCTGCACCTCGGTACATGCAACAATATTAAACCTAAAACTGAAGCTAAAACCTAAAGCGCCTGTCACCTTCAGTGTTTACAACAACACCAAACCAGCAGAATCTTTCATCGGTCATAGAAGCATTGCTTCATCCGTCGTTCGAGCTGTGCACCTCGGCACAGTAAGTCATATTTTTGCACGAATTATTTCCTTTCTGTTTTCACAGAATTCGAGTTCTCCAACTGCACGTGTCCAGTTCTACGGAGAACGCAACGTGACAATATTCAGCATGATATTCTATGCAATGAACTATATTCTGCATTCTGTATCTTCCTCGCTCCATCTCCAGGACTTTAACTGATTGTAACTGATGGTATAACTGATATGAATGGATAGCGTGAAAACCCACGCCTTTCACTGCACCTCGGAACATGTGATGATAATGGACGTAGTCTAACGTCACCTAACCTAATGATCTGACATAAGTAACAACTATGAACAGAGCTGAACATT
>NW_027602284.1:32734-37734 GCF_053455715.1 Rhinoraja longicauda
TCCCTCCCTCCCCTTCCCTCCCTCCCCTCCTCCCGGTTACAATGGAAACCCTACGAGGACGGGCCCAACGGGGAAAGAGGGGTACTGGGAAAAGGGGAGGTCCCCCTCACTCCCCCCTTCCCCCCTCCCCTCCCCCCTCCCTCCCCCTCCCCTCCTCCCTCCCTCCCCCTTCCCTCCCCCACCCTCCCCCTTCCCTCCCCCCACCCTCCCACTTCCCTCCCCCCCCACTCCCCTCCCGTTTACAATGGAAACCCTGCGAGGACGGGCCCAACGGGCACACTTGTGCTAGTATACTACTAAAACTCAGATCTTGTGTTATGTATGTATATATTTTTGGGAATGACCTGAACCGTACGTAACATCGATTGCGGAAAAAAGGGAAACCGTAGCGCGACGGTTTTCGCACCGCCTCAATCGCCAATCTCGCGCTCGCTCGGCCGTGATATTTTCATTTACTTTGGTCGCGTATTTTTTAAGTTACAGAGGTTTTAAAGCGCTGCCCCCCCCCCCCTTTTCAGGGGGGCGCTGCGGTGCAGATTTAGTCTTCAGCTTGTGACGGCTACATTGTTTCGAACATTGTTTCGAAAAGTTTCCAGGATTGTTTTAAAGTACTGTTTTTTGTTATTGCAAGTCAAGTCAAGTCAAGTCAAGTCAAGTCAAGTCAAGTCAAGTCAAGTCAAGTCAATTATATTTGTATAGCACATTTAAAAACAACCCACGTTGACCAAAGTGCTGCACATCTGATTAGGAAAAAAAAGAAGGAAGTTATAGTGGTCACTTGACATACACAGATCAGGAGGACGGGCCCAACGGGTAAGAGTGGGGCTGGGGGAGGAGAGAATGGGGGGTGTGGGGACGGGCCCAACGGGCCCGCTTTGAACGGGCACACTTGTTCTAGTATATTACTAAAATTCAGATATTGTGAATAAATCTGTTTCTATATACGTAACAGTGATTACCGCAAAACGGTGAACCACAATTTTTGCACCGCTTTAATCGACAATCTCGCGCTCGCTCGGCCGTGATATTTTCATTTAATTTGGTCGCATATTTTTTAAGTTACAGATGTTTAAAGCGGATTTATTGAAGGGGGGCGCTGTGGTGCAGATTCTTCAGCGTATGATGTCACAATGCCCCTGTGAGATGACCTCGAGCTGACCCCCCTTTCCCCCCCCCCCCCGCAGTATTAGGCGTGTGACGTCACAATGGACAAGCAGCTGCTATTGGGTGTCTACTCTTTACAAATTTACATTTTTTTATTTGTAACCTTTTTTTTCAAGGTCTTCAGCTTGTGACGTCACAATGCTTGTGTGAGATGGGTGCTACATTGTTGCGAAAAGCAAATGATTGTTTTTTAAAGTTGTGTTTTTTATTGCAAGTCACTTAACATACACAGATCAGCATGGGGCCCCTATGCTCGTGGGCCACCGGGGCAAGTGTTTCGAAAAAAGAAAGGGGAGGTCCCCCTTCCCCCTCAACCCCTTCCTCCCCACTCCTTCCCACCTCCATCCCCACTCCCTCCCCCCTCCTCCCCAAATCCTTCCCCATCCCTCCCCACCTCCCTCACCCGTCAGGGACGGGCCCAACGGGAAAAGAGGGGTACTGGGAAAAGGGGAGGTCCCCCTCCCTCCCCCCTTCCCCCCTCCCTCCCCCCTCCCTCCACCTCCCCCCTTCCCCCTCCCCCCCTTCCCCCCTCCCCTCCCACCCCTTCCCCCCTCCCCTCCCCCCCTCCATCCCCCTCCCCTCCTCCCTCTCTCCCCCCTCCCTCCCCGCCTCCCGGTTACAATGGAAACCCTACGAGGACGGGCCCAACGTTGAAAGAGGGGTACTGGGAAAAGGGGAGGACCCCCTACCTCCCCCCCTCCCTCCCCCCCTTCCCCCCTATCTCCCCCTCCCTCCAACTCCCCCCCTTCCCCCCTCCCCCCCTTCCCACCTCCCCTCCCCCCCTTCCCTCCCCTCCTCCCTCCACACCTCCCTCCTCCCTCCCTCCTCCCTCCCTCCCCGCCTCCCGGTTACAATGGAAACCCTACGAGGACGGGCCCAACGGGGAAAGAGGGGTACTGGGAAAACGGGTGGTCCCCCTCCCTCCCCCCCTCCCCCTAACCCCTCCCTCCCCTCTCCCTCCCCCATCCCCCCTTCCCCCTCCCCCTCCCCTCCCCCCCTCCCTCCCCCTCCCCTCCCCCCGCCACTCCTCCCTTCCCTCCCCCCACTCCCCTCCCGGTTACAATGGGGAGGGAAACCCTAAAGGATGGGCCCAACGGGGAAAGAGGGGTACTGGGAAAAGGGGAGGTCCCCCCTCCCCCTCCCCCACCCCCTCCCCCTCCCCTCCCCCCTCAACCCCTTCCTCCCCACTCCTTCCCACCTCCATCCCCACTCCCTCCCCCCTCCTCCCCAACTCCTTCCCCATCCCTCCCCACCTCCCTCACCCGTCAGGGACGGGCCCAACGGGAAAAGAGGGGTACTGGGAAAAGGGGAGGTCCCCCTCCCTCCCCCCTTCCCCCCTCCCTCCCCCCTCCCTCCACCTCCCCCCTCCCCCCCTTCCCCCTCCCCTCCCACCCCTTCCCCCCTCCCCTCCCCCCCTCCATCCCCCTCCCCTCCTCCCTCTCTCCCCCCTCCCTCCCCGCCTCCCGGTTACAATGGAAACCCTACGAGGACGGGCCCAACGTTGAAAGAGGGGTACTGGGAAAAGGGGAGGACCCCCTCCCTCCCCCCCTTCCCCCCTACCTCCCCCTCCCTCCACCTCCCCCCCTTCCCCCCTCCCCCCCTTCCCCCCTCCCCTCCCCCTTCCCTCCCCTCCTCCCTCCACACCTGCCCTCCTCCCTCCCTCCTCCCTCCCTCCCCGCCTCCCGGTTACAATGGAAACACCTACGAGGACGGGCCCAACGGGGAAAGAGGGGTACTGGGAAAACGGGTGGTCCCCCTCCCTCCCCCCTTCCCCCTCCCCCCTACCCCTCCCTCCCCTCTCCCTCCCCCCTCCCCCTTCCCCCCTCCCCCTCCCCTCCCCCCTTCCTCCCCCTCCCCTCCCCCCGCCACTCCTCCCTTCCCTCCCCCCACTCCCCTCCCGGTTACAATGGAAACCCTAAAGGATGGGCCCAACGGGGAAAGAGGGGTACTGGGAAAAGGGGAGGTCCCCCCTCCCCCTCCCCCACCCCCTCCCCCCTCCACACCTCCCTCCTCCCTCCCTCCCTCCCCCTTCCCTCCCTCTCCTCCTCCCGGTTACAATGGAAACCCTACGAGGACGGGCCCAACGGGGAAAGAGGGGTACTGGGAAAAGGGGAGGTCCCCCTCCCTCCCCCCTTCCCCCACCCCTCCCCCTCCCTCCCCCGCCCCCCTCCCTCCCCTCTCCCTCCCCTTCCCCCTCCCCTCCCCCCTCCCCTCCCCCCTCCCTCCACTCTCCCTCCCCCCTCCCCCCTCCTCCCCCCTCCTCCCCCCTCCCCTCCCCCTCCCTCCCCCTCCCATCCCCCTCCACACCTCCCTCATCCCTCCCTCCCTCCCCCTTCCCTACCCCCCACTCCCCTCCCGGTTACAATGGAAACCCTACATTGTTGCGAAAAGCAACTGATTGTTTTTTAAAGTTGTGTTTTTTATTGCAAGTCACTTAACCTACACAGATCAGCATGGGGCCCCTATGCTCGTGGGCCACCGGGGCAAGTGTTTCGAAAAAAGAACCCCTTCCTCCCCACTCCTTCCCACCTCCATCCCCACTCCCTCCCCCTCCTCCCCAACTCCTTCCCCATCCCTCCCCACCTCCCTCACCCGTCAGGGACGGGCCCAACGGGAAAAGAGGGGTACTGGGAAAAGGGGAGGTCCCCCTCCCTCCCCCCTTCCCCCCCTCCCTCCCCCTCCCTCCACCTCCCCCCTTCCCCCTCCCCCCCTTCCCCCTCCCCTCCCACCCCTTCCCCCCTTCCCCCTCCCCTCCCCCCCCTCCATCCCCCTCCCCTCCTCCCTCTCTCCCCCCTCCCTCCCATCCTCCCGGTTACAATGGAAACCCTACGAGGACGGGCCCAACGTTGAAAGAGGGGTACTGGGAAAAGGGGAGGACCCCCTCCCTCCCCCCCTTCCCCCCTACCTCCCCCCTCCCTCCACCTCCCCCTTCCCCCCTCCCCCCTTCCCCCCTCCCCTCCCCCCTTCCCTCCCCTCGTCCCTCCACGCCTCCCTCCTCCCTCCCTCCTCCCTCCCTCCCCGCCTCCCGGTTACAATGGAAACCCTACGAGGACGGGCCCAACGGGGAAAGAGGGGTACTGGGAAAACGGGTGGTCCCCCTCCCTCCCCCCTTCCCCCTCCCCCCCTCCCCCCCTCCCCCCTACCCCTTCCCTCCCCTCTCCCTCCCCCCTTCCCCCTCCCCCTCCCCTCCCCCCCTCCCTCCCCCTCCCCTCCCCCCGCCACTCCTCCCTTCCCTCCCCCCACTCCCCTCCCGGTTACAATGGAAACCCTACAAGGATGGGCCCAACGGGGAAAGAGGGGTACTGGGAAAAGGGGAGGTCCCCCCTCCCCCTCCCCCACCCCCTCCCCCTCCCCACCCCCCTCCACACCTCCCTCCTCCCTCCCTCCCGCCCCCTTCCCTCCCTCCCCTCCTCCCGGTTACAATGGAAACCCTACGAGGACGGGCCCAACGGGGAAAGAGGGGTACTGGGAAAAGGGGAGGTCCCCCTCCCTCCCCCCTTCCCCCTCCCCTCCCCCCTCCCTCCCCCTCCCCCCTCCCTCCCCTCTCCCTCCCCTTCCCCCTCCCCTCCCCCTCCCTACCCCTCCCCCCTCCCTCCACTCTCCCTCCCCCCTCCCCCCTCCTCCCCCTCCTCCCCCCTCCCCTCCCCCCTCCCTCCCCCTCCCCTCCCCCCTCCACACCTCCCCTTCCCTCCCTCCCCCTTCCCTACCCCCCACTCCCCTCCCGGTTACAATGGAAACCCTACGAGGACGGGCCCAACGGGCACCCTTGTGCTAGTATACTATTAAAACTCAGATCTTGTTTATAAATAGTTTTGTATCCTGGGTTTGTGTATATA
>NW_027602284.1:38234-41500 GCF_053455715.1 Rhinoraja longicauda
GCACTTTCCCCGGACAGGATCACAATCGCCACTAAATTCACTGCGGAAAGAGAAGGGGAGCGGACACTGGGCATTACTGAACACGGTCTCCGGGGCTGAACACCGGCTCCACGTTCAGCTGGAGATCAGGAGTGTTGGAGTCGTTGCGCGGCTGCAGGTTTAACAATGTCAGACCCGGCTCCGACTGTGCCCGACCTGCCTGCTTCAGGAGAGAGGAGATAAGGCGACGGGCGGGGTAAAGGGCGGGGAGGGAACGAGCAGCCGCCCGCTACAATAGGCGGAATGGTCCTGTCTACAGTTAACCCCGCTCACAGTCTCTGATGGGACCGGTTTCACAGACTTAACCGTGACCGGCCGCGTTTAACCAGGGCTCTGGGAACTCGGCATCTGATGGGGACGAGGAGGGTTCCAGAGGGAAGGCAGGGACAACTTAGGATCCGGCAGCAGAGTGGCTCCGTTAATGGATTCATTCCTCAGTTCGGTAACAACACACGCCGGTAGATCCGCGGCCACTGGTTCAGGAGATCGATCCAATTATTGACCAACAGGTGGAGGAATCCGACTGTGACAGACTCCACAGCGAGACGTGTCCACAGGAGCGGGTGTTCACTCTGAGCAATAACTCAGACACAGTGAACTTCACAATGTAAACCCCTTCCCAGTCACACCGTCCCGGAGAGCTGCCTGTCCCGAGCACTGGGACAACTCTGGGCATGGTCCCACTGAAGGCAAGAACAACATTCTAGTGGGTCCCGGCAGTGGGAGAAAGAGAGGTAGTTTCGGCTGTCTGAAAATGAGAAAAATCACAGCGTTAATTCAAAGATATTTCACTGAGAGGATTGATATAATCTACACATTCTTACACAACGATCATCAGTTGGGAATATTGTAACACGATCAGAATCAGGTCAACACTGGTTAACGGACGGAGTTATAAAACTTGAATCGTTCTGCTCACTTACCAGGGACTCCAACGGCAGCAATGATCACATACAAGATTTCTCCACGGCGTAATATTCGTACAGCTTTTCCCACATGTTCTCTGCCCAACGACGTGTCCCCGTGAACTGCCGGTAATCTCTCGGATTGAAATGCCAGGGCAGAACATTCCCGGAGATTTTATACCATTTTCCGTCTCCACCGGGACAGTGAAGTTTCTACAGAATTAAAAATAGAGCTTTTGAAATGATTCGCAAACAGATGACATCAGCCAAGTGAAATCCCTGCTGAGACAGGTCGTGATTTATTCAGGGAATTGATTGAGAAACTCCAAAGACTGGGAATTGTGGCGATACTGAGGGATGGAAATTGGGTGCGGCATTTTTCCAGCAAAGGGAATATTGGTTCAAACTCCATCTGGTCCAACTCTCCACCTCGTGTTGTTTATCTGATTTCCTTCACTCAGCAAGGCAATCCCAAATTTAAGGGACCGTCTCAATGCTTCTGGTGCCCAGTTTAAAGGTGGACTGGACAGCCTTTGTCAGCGTGATGAATTAGTTCAACAGATCACCTCAGACTAAAATGGCCCGTCCACTCTGTTTTAACACTCAATGTGATCGCGGCTGAACTGATTGTGACCTCAACCCCACACTCCCGGCGACCCCTAGTAAGCATTTAGTCCTTGCTTGCCTGGAATGGATCTGGCTTTGCCTTGGGACAACAACATTCTCTACCTTCATCACCTCTGAGGAGGAACGACCCAAAGACTCACGACACTCAGTGAACAGAACCATTGCCGTCTCAGAATTGTCTTAAAAGTAGAACACACGGCGAATGATGCAACATCTCTCCCTCCTCTCTTTCTCTCTCTCTCTCCATCTTTACTGCTATTCTCTCTCTGAACTGTTACTCTCTCCCCTACACTCTCTATTCTCCCTCTCTGTGCCGACCGCTCTCTGCCAACCTCTCTCCCCTCCCACTCTTACTGCATCTCTCCCTCCTTCTCCCTGTATCTCTCTAATGCTTCCCTCTCCCCCTTTTGCCAACCCACTAGCTCAGAACTCCCCTCTCTCCTCATTTTTCCCACTCTCCCTTTGACAGTTCACTCTCCCTCCACCTCTTCATTCGTCTTCTCCCCTATCTCTCCCTTTTATCTTTGTACGACCTATTTCTCTATCCATTTCCCCACCTCTCCATCACTTACCATCACTTCTCTTTCCAAAGTCTTTCTTGGCAAGTGCAGTTAAAACGGTTAGCCACCATGGGATGTAACAGCTGTCCCTAAACCCCCTCCCTCACGCTCGAGAAGCTCTTCCAGGTGAGACAGGTGTTCACCTGCACCTCCTCTAATCTCATCTACTGCATTTGGTGTTCCAGATATGGCCTCCTTTACATCGGCGTGGTGAAATGGAGACTCGGCGACCGTTTTGTCGAACACTCACCCTCGTTGTGCTAAGGCTTGCCGTATCTCCCCTTTGCAAGCCACTGTAACTCCCCTCGCACACTGACCTTTCTGTCCTGGGCCTCCACCAGCGCCAGAGAGGTTACATTAAAACAGAAAGAACGCCGCTTCATAGTCCGCTTGGGAACCTTGCAACCTAATGGTATGAACATTAGCAAATGGCAGGTAACTAACGTGCAACTTCCCGCTCTTCCCTCGCTCTTTCTCTTGCTTCACGCGGACTCGAACCTGTTCATCCCCTCCACCTCCATCTTCAACCGATATTCCCTCCTCTCTCTTTATAATTACAACCTGCTCAATCCTTATCTCGCAACTTTAATCTTTTAACCTCTGGTCTCAACCACCTAACTATGAAAACGATATTCACCCACTCATCATTCAACTCGCTTTGTCCTGCTGTTCCAGCCTTCTCCAGCTTCCCACCACAATCAGTCTGAAGAAGGTTTCACCCATCCATGTCCTTAGCAGGCTTAGCCAGTTCAGCGTGCCCTCTACAACTCTCACCAACTTCGACAGATGCACCATAGAAAGTATTTTATCAAGATGCATCACAGCTTGGTTTGGGACAGCTCCATACAAGAACGCCAGAAATTGCTGCGAATTGTCCAGACCATCACACAAAGCAACCTCCCATATATTGACTCAATTTATAAACCACGCTGCCTCGGCAAGGCCAGCAGCATAATCAAGAACGAGTCGCACCATTGCCAATCATGCTTCTCCTCTGTCCCATCAGGCAAAATGTATAGAAGTGTGAAAATGCACACCTCCAGTTTCAGGGACAGCGTCTTCCCAGCTGTTATCAGGCAACGGAATTATCCCACCACAACCAGAAAGCAGTGCTGAACTACTATCTACCTCTTTG
>NW_027602285.1:12500-20000 GCF_053455715.1 Rhinoraja longicauda
ACTTGAACACCTTTCGCCGAGAGTATCCGGGCACCCCACCTACCCGCCGGAATCACGAACCACGAGGTAGAAGTCAGGAACCAACAGGAGAAGTCGTGAACTAAATGGCGAATTCATGAACCAAACGGAGAGAAGTCATGAACCGAGCGGTTTAGGGTCAGGGTGAGGGTTGTTAGGGTGAGGCCGTTAGGGTGAGGCCGTTGCTTCGAGCGGGAAGATGGGCAGCCCCGCCCCCCCCCCCCCCCCCCCCCCCCGTTGGGTGGAAGGAAACCTCTGCTGCGGGCCCGGCAACCATCCCGAACGGACCCGCTGGGTCCAAATGTCTGCCGAGGGCGGTCCTGCTGCGGTCGCGGGTTCGTTGGAAACCTCTCCTGCTGCTGGCATGGCCACCCTCCCCCCCCCCCGCCCGACTGACGACCCTGCGGGCCCGGCGACCCGGTGTCCCGTTGCCGCGCGGGGAGTGATCCTCGGGGCCGTGCCGGGCGGGCCCAGCGACACGAAGAGAGTGGGGGGGGGGTCGGAGGGAGTGGCACTGGGGAGAGAGGGGTGGGGGAGAGAGTGCCCCCCCCCCCCCATTAGGGGCGAGTTTATGCAGTCATCAGAGTTTATACCTAACCTCATGATGCTTTATTAGCCGGATAGGCTGTCTGACCTCGCCCCCAGTCCCTACTCCTTCCACTGGATTCTTCTTATACCCTCTTTTTCTTCGTGCCCCCCCCCCACGCAGGGAGGGTTCCAAGAGGGAGGAGGGAGGGAGGGAGTCCCGGGGCCGTGAGAGAGAGAGAGCCTCATTAGCTGCTAGGTTCACCTCATTAGCTGCTAGCTAACGCGTCAGACCTTTTACATTCTTTAGAGGATTGAAACCTCAGGGCCTTTAACCCCCGTTCACCGTTTACACTCAACGATCCTTCCGAACAAAACCCTTACACATCTGTCCGTCCAACTGACCCCCGAGATACCTAACACGCAGATTAACACGTCAGCGGTGATCGGCGTGTCATAGAGGAGTCACAAAGACGGGCAAAATAGAGTGGTTGAATAAAAAATACTCACTCAATTGGCCGTGATTTAACGTAGCACACAATGATGCAAAGCCCATGCAAAGTCCAGTGGCCCAAGCAAACAAATAAGATAGATCTGGCTCGGCGTTCCTCATCTCCACATCGTCACCCAGCACGCCGACGCCCAATAACAATTCCCCCGCAAATTGTGCACCTCGAGCGGCAGTACTTTAAACGGCGCCGTCTTCGGCGTGGACGGCATGAACCAAGTCGGCAAGCATCGTCACCCAGCACACAGACGTCCACTAACAATTCCTCCCCCCTGCAAATTGCGCGCCGCGAACGGCAGTACTTTCAAGTATGCCGCCTTCGGCGGGGACATCGTGAACCAAATCGGCAGGCAGGCGTCGTCAGCCGGTCGACCGACCCCCAGTTGCATTGCCCCAACGGCCATTGTGCACTTCGAACAGAACAGTGCTTTTAAAATATTCCGCCTGCCGCGTGTACATCATGAAACAAATGGAAAGGACGAACCGGGCGTGCAACCGATGCACGGAGAGTGACAGGTCGTCAAGCAAGTCCGTGGCAATCCGTCGGCCGACTCGGCCGCGGCCAGCAGAGGCGTTTTGGCCCGGGCGCGCCGAACTTTGCGCGCCCTCGGTATGCGTAACACTAGCACATGCCTTCAAAACTCACTACAAAATAACCCCAAAGTATGCCGCCTTCCCCGTGGGCCTTGTTACCAATATCTTGCCCTGCTTCCTGATGCCCTTATGGGGTCGGCTCTGTTCTTGCAGAACCCTCAGGTGGTGCAGAGTCTGGGCCATTTTATCAATATCTTGCCCTGATTCCTGATGCCCTTATGGGGTCGGCTCTGTTCTTGCAGAACCCTGAGGTGGTGCAGAGTCTGCGCCTTGTTATCAATATCTTGCCCTGCTTCCTGAAACCCTTATGGGGTTGGTTCTGTTACAAAACCCTCAGGTGGTGCAGAGTCTGGGCCACTTTATAAATAACTCTGCCTGCATTAGGGTCAGGGTTAGGGTTAGGGTTAGGGTTAGGGTTAGGGTTAGGGTTAGGGTTAGGGTTAGGGTTAGGGTTAGGGTTAGGGTTAGGGTTAGGGTTAGGGTTAGGGTTAGGGTTAGGGTTAGGGTTAGGGGTAGGGGTAGGGGTAGGGGTAGCGGTAGGGGTAGGGGTAGGGGTAGGGGTAGTTTGAACTACTGCCGCTCCAGGCGCGCACTGTGCGTGGGTAATTTTCAGTGGGCGTCGGTGTGCTGGGTGACGATGCCGCCCAGACTCTGCACCACCTGAGGGATCTGCAAGAACAGAGCCGAACCCGCAAGGGTATCGGGAAGCAGGGCAAGATATTGATAACAAGGCCCAGACTCTGCACCACCCGAGGGTTCTGCAAGAACAGAGCCGACCCCATAAGGGTATCAGGAAGCAGGGTGAGATAGTGACACCATTTGTAAAACCGGCAAATCCCACCCAGGAAACATTGCAAAAATTGGCCTCTAATGCTGGAACGTGGGTAAAGCCAAACAAACACGACACGTTTTAAAAGAACGTTACTAAAACAGCCTGGGATATGCCCATGACAAAGGATAGGCCGAACCTCACCAGAAAAAAAGAGAGGGAGACCACGGCAGAGCTGAGGGATAAACATGAGATGGTGATAAAACCAGCAGACGAGGGGAGCAGTAGGGTTACAAATTAATGTCAATATGGGGCCTGCTCCCACTGGGTAATAGACAAAAACATAGAACAGGGTGACAGGAGAGACTGGATAGCACAGAGGATAACCCGTGAGCGAAATAATGGGGTGTATGCAGTTCAATGTAAGGAGTGTACCTTACGGTACATAGGGGAAACAGGTAAAACAGCCTCAGCGGTGATCGACGTGTCAAAGAGGAGTCACAAAGACGGGCAAAATAAAGTGGTTGATTATAGACAATAGACAATAGACAATAGGTGCAGGAGTCGGCCATTCAGCCCTTCGAGCCAGCACCGCCATTCAATGCGATCATGGCTGATCACTCTCAATCAGTACCCCGTTCCTGCCTTCTCCCCATACCCCCTCACTCCGTTATCCTTAAGAGCTCTATCCAGCTCTCTCTTGAAAGCATCCAACGAACTGGCCTCCACTGCCTTCTGAGGCAGAGAATTCCACACCTTCACCACTCTCTGACTGAAAAGGTTCTTCCTCATCTCCGTTCTAAATGGCCTACCCCTTATTCTTAAACGGTGGCCCCTTGTTCTGGACTCCCCCAACATTGGGAACATGTTTCCTGCCTCTAATGTGTCCAATCCCCTAATTATCGTATATGTTTCAATAAGATCCCCCCTCATTCTTCTAAATACCAGTGTATACAAGCCCAATCGCTCCAGCCTTTCAACATACGACCGTCCCGCCATTCCGGGAATTAACCTAGTGAACCTACGCTGCACGCCCTCCATAGCAAGAATATCCTTCCTCAAATTTGGAGACCAAAACTGCACACAGTACTCCAGGTGCGGTCTCACCAGGGCCCGCTACAACTGTAGAAGGACCTCTTTGCTCCTATACTCAACTCCTCTGGTTACGAAGGCCAACATTCCATTGGCTTTCTTCACTGCCTGCTGTACCTGCATGCTTCCTTTCATTGACTGATGCACTAGGACATCCAGATCTCGTTGAACTCCCCCTCCTCCTAACTTGACACCATTCAGACAATAATCTGCCTTTCTACTCTTACTTCCAAAGTGAATAACCTCGCACTTATCTACATTAAACTGCATCTGCCATGTATCCGCCCACTCACACAACCTGTCCAAGTCATCCTGCAGCCTTATTGCATCTTCCTCACAATTCACACTACCCTCCAGCTTAGTATCATCTGCAAATTTGCTAATGGTACTTTTAATCCCTCCGTCTAAGTCATTAATGCATATCGTAAATAGCTGGGGTCCCAGCACCGAACCTTGCGGTACCCCACTGGTCACTGCCTGCCATTCCGAGAGGGACCCATTTATACCCACTCTTTGCTTTCCGTCTGTCAACCAATTTTCTATCCATGTCAGTACCCTACCCCCAATACCACGTGCCCTAATTTTGCCCACTAATCTCCTATGTGGGAGCTTGTCGAAGGCTTTCTGAAAGTCGAGGTACACCACGTCCACTGACTCTCCCCTGTCAATTTTCCTAGTTACATCCTCAAAACATTCCAGTAGATTTGTCAAGCATGATTTCCCCTTCGTAAATCCATGCTGACTCGCAATGATCCTGTTACTGCTATCCAAATGCTCAGCAATTTCGTCTTTTCTAATTGACTCCAGCATCTTCCCCACCACTGATGTCAGACTAACTGGTCTATAATTACCCGTTTTCTCTCTCCCTCCCTTCTTAAAAAGTGGGATAACATTTGCTATCCTCCAATCCACAGGAACTGATCCTGAATCTATATAGAACATTGAAAAATGATCTCCAATGCTTCCACTATTTCTAGAGCCACCTCCTTAGGTACCCTGGGATGCAGACCATCAGGCCCTGGGGATTTATCAGCCTTCAGTCCCATCAGTCTACCCAAAACCATTTCCTGCCTAATGTGGATTTCCTTCAGTTCCTCCATCACCCTAGGTTCTCCGGCCCCTAGAACATTTGGGAGATTGTGTGTATCTTCCTCAGTGAAGACAGACCCAAAGTAACGGTTTAACTCGTCTGCCATTTCTTTGTTCCCCATAATAAATTCCCCCGTTTCTGTCTTCAAGGGACCCACATTTGCCTTGACTATTTTTTTCCTCTTCACGTACCTAAAAAAACTTTTGCTATCCTCCTTTATATTATTGGCTAGTTTACCCTCGCACCTCATCTTTTCTCCCCGCATTGCCTCTTTAGTTAACTTTTGTTGCTCTTTAAAAGAGTCCCAATCCTCTGTCTTCCCACTCTTCTTTGCTATGTTATACCTCCTCTCCTTAATTTTTATGCTGTCCCTGACTTCCCTTGTCAGCCACAGGTGTCTCTTACTCCCCTTAGAGTCTTTCCACCTCTTTGGAATAAATTGATCCTGCAACCTCTGCATTATTCCCTGGAATACCTGCCATTGCTGTTCTACCGTCTTCCCTGCTAGGGCCTCCTTCCAGTCAATTTTGGCCAGCTCCCGCCTCATGCCTCTGTAATCCCCTTTGCTATACTGTAATACAGACACTTCCGATTTTCCCTTCTACCTTTCCATTTGCAGAGTAAAACTTATCGTGTTGTGATCACTGCCTCCTAACGGCTCTTTTACCTCTAGTCCCCTTATCAGATCAGGATCATTAAAAACACTCACTCTATTGGCCGTGATTTAACCTAGCACACAGTGTTGCAAAGCCCACGCAAAGTCCAGTGGGCCAAGCAAACAAATAAGATAGATCTGGCTCGGCGTTCCACATCTCCACATCGTCACCCAGCACGCCGACGCCCATTAACAATTCCCCCGCAAATTGTGCACCTCGAGCGGCAGTACTTTAAACGGCGCCGTCTTCGGCGTGGACGGCATGAACCAAGTCGGCAAGCATCGTCACCTAGCACACAGACGTGCACTAACAATTCCTCCCCCCGCAAATTGCGCGCCGCGAACGGCGGTACTTTCAAGTATGCCGCCTTCGGCGGGGACATCGTGAACCAAATCGGCAGGCAGGCGTCGTCAGCCGGTCGACCGACCCCCAGCTGCATTTCCCCAACGGACATTGTGCACTTCGTACAGAACAGTGCTTTTAAAATATTCCGCCTGCCGCGTGGACATCATGAACCAAATGAGCAGGCAGGCATCATATCATATCATATCATACACATACAGCCGGAAACAGGCCTTTTCGGCCCTCCAAGTCCGTGCCGCCCAGCGATCCCCGTACATTAACATTATCCTATACCCACTAGGGACAGTCAGCCCCCAGCACAACGACGCCCCCGCTAACAATTCCCCACGCACATGGTGCGCTCGAGCTGCAGCACTTTAAAGTACGCCGCCTTCGGCGGGGACATCGTGAACCAAAGGAGCAGGCAGCCATGGTCACCGCCAGCACAACGACGGCGCCGCTAACAATTCCCCGCGCACCTTGTGCGCTCGAGCTGCAGTACTTTAAAGTACGCCGCCTTCGGCGGGGACATCGTGAACCAAAGGAGCAGGCAGCCATGGTCACCGCCAGCACAACCACGGCGCCGCTAACAATTCCACGCGCACCTTGTGCGCTCGAGCTGCAGTACTTTAAAGTACGCCGCCTTCGGCGGGGACATCGTGAACCAAAGGAGCAGGCAGCCATGGTCACCGCCAGCACAAGCACGGCGCCGCTAACAATTCCCCGCGCACCTTGTGCGCTCGAGCTGCAGTACTTTAAAGTACGCCGCCTTCGGCGGGGACATCGTGAACCAAAGGAGCAGGCAGCCATGGTCACCGCCAGCACAACCACGGCGCCGCTAACAATTCCACGCGCACCTTGTGCGCTCGAGCTGCAGTACTTTAAAGTACGCCGCCTTCGGCGGGGACATCGTGAACCAAAGGAGCAGGCAGCCATGGTCACCGCCAGCACAAGCACGGCGCCGCTAACAATTCCCCGCGCACCTTGTGCGCTCGAGCTGCAGTACTTTAAAGTACGCCGCCTTCGGCGGGGACATCGTGAACCAAAGGAGCAGGCAGCCATGGTCACCGCCAGCACAACCACGGCGCCGCTAACAATTCCCCGCGCACCTTGTGCGCTCGAGCTGCAGTACTTTAAAGTACGCCGCCTTCGGCGGGGACATCGTGAACCAAAGGAGCAGGCAGCCATGGTCACCGCCAGCACAAGCACGGCGCCGCTAACAATTCCCCGCGCACCTTGTGCGCTCGAGCTGCAGTACTTTAAAGTACGCCGCCTTCGGCGGGGACATCGTGAACCAAAGGAGCAGGCAGCCATGGTCACCGCCAGCACAAGCACGGCGCCGCTAACAATTCCCCGCGCACCTTGTGCGCTCGAGCTGCAGTACTTTAAAGTACGCCGCCTTCGGCGGGGACATCGTGAACCAAAGGAGCAGGCAGCCATGGTCACCGCCAGCACAACCACGGCGCCGCTAACAATTCCACGCGCACCTTGTGCGCTCGAGCTGCAGTACTTTAAAGTACGCCGCCTTCGGCGGGGACATCGTGAACCAAAGGAGCAGGCAGCCATGGTCACCGCCAGCACAAGCACGGCGCCGCTAACAATTCCCCGCGCACCTTGTGCGCTCGAGCTGCAGTACTTTAAAGTACGCCGCCTTCGGCGGGGACATCGTGAACCAAAGGAGCAGGCAGCCATGGTCACCGCCAGCACAACCACGGCGCCGCTAACAATTCCCCGCGCACCTTGTGCGCTCGAGCTGCAGTACTTTAAAGTACGCCGCCTTCGGCGGGGACATCGTGAACCAAAGGAGCAGGCAGCCATGGTCACCGCCAGCACAAGCACGGCGCCGCTAACAATTCCCCGCGCACCTTGTGCGCTCGAGCTGCAGTACTTTAAAGTACGCCGCCTT
>NW_027602285.1:32500-37500 GCF_053455715.1 Rhinoraja longicauda
CAGGCAGGCGTCGTCAGCCGGTCGACCGACCCCCAGTTGCATTGCCCCAACGGCCATTGTGCACTTCGAACAGAACAGTGCTTTTAAAATATTCCGCCTGCCGCGTGTACATCATGAAACAAATGGAAAGGACGAACCGGGCGTGCAACCGATGCACGGAGAGTGACAGGTCGTCAAGCAAGTCCGTGGCAATCCGTCGGCCGACTCGGCCGCGGCCAGCAGAGGCGTTTTGGCCCGGGCGCGCCGAACTTTGCGCGCCCTCGGTATGCGTAACACTAGCACATGCCTTCAAAACTCACTACAAAATAACCCCAAAGTATGCCGCCTTCCCCGTGGGCCTTGTTACCAATATCTTGCCCTGCTTCCTGATGCCCTTATGGGGTCGGCTCTGTTCTTGCAGAACCCTCAGGTGGTGCAGAGTCTGGGCCATTTTATCAATATCTTGCCCTGATTCCTGATGCCCTTATGGGGTCGGCTCTGTTCTTGCAGAACCCTGAGGTGGTGCAGAGTCTGCGCCTTGTTATCAATATCTTGCCCTGCTTCCTGAAACCCTTATGGGGTTGGTTCTGTTACAAAACCCTCAGGTGGTGCAGAGTCTGGGCCACTTTATAAATAACTCTGCCTGCATTAGGGTCAGGGTTAGGGTTAGGGTTAGGGTTAGGGTTAGGGTTAGGGTTAGGGTTAGGGTTAGGGTTAGGGTTAGGGTTAGGGTTAGGGTTAGGGTTAGGGTTAGGGTTAGGGTTAGGGGTAGGGGTAGGGGTAGGGGTAGCGGTAGGGGTAGGGGTAGGGGTAGGGGTAGTTTGAACTACTGCCGCTCCAGGCGCGCACTGTGCGTGGGTAATTTTCAGTGGGCGTCGGTGTGCTGGGTGACGATGCCGCCCAGACTCTGCACCACCTGAGGGATCTGCAAGAACAGAGCCGAACCCGCAAGGGTATCGGGAAGCAGGGCAAGATATTGATAACAAGGCCCAGACTCTGCACCACCCGAGGGTTCTGCAAGAACAGAGCCGACCCCATAAGGGTATCAGGAAGCAGGGTGAGATAGTGACACCATTTGTAAAACCGGCAAATCCCACCCAGGAAACATTGCAAAAATTGGCCTCTAATGCTGGAACGTGGGTAAAGCCAAACAAACACGACACGTTTTAAAAGAACGTTACTAAAACAGCCTGGGATATGCCCATGACAAAGGATAGGCCGAACCTCACCAGAAAAAAAGAGAGGGAGACCACGGCAGAGCTGAGGGATAAACATGAGATGGTGATAAAACCAGCAGACGAGGGGAGCAGTAGGGTTACAAATTAATGTCAATATGGGGCCTGCTCCCACTGGGTAATAGACAAAAACATAGAACAGGGTGACAGGAGAGACTGGATAGCACAGAGGATAACCCGTGAGCGAAATAATGGGGTGTATGCAGTTCAATGTAAGGAGTGTACCTTACGGTACATAGGGGAAACAGGTAAAACAGCCTCAGCGGTGATCGACGTGTCAAAGAGGAGTCACAAAGACGGGCAAAATAAAGTGGTTGATTATAGACAATAGACAATAGACAATAGGTGCAGGAGTCGGCCATTCAGCCCTTCGAGCCAGCACCGCCATTCAATGCGATCATGGCTGATCACTCTCAATCAGTACCCCGTTCCTGCCTTCTCCCCATACCCCCTCACTCCGTTATCCTTAAGAGCTCTATCCAGCTCTCTCTTGAAAGCATCCAACGAACTGGCCTCCACTGCCTTCTGAGGCAGAGAATTCCACACCTTCACCACTCTCTGACTGAAAAGGTTCTTCCTCATCTCCGTTCTAAATGGCCTACCCCTTATTCTTAAACGGTGGCCCCTTGTTCTGGACTCCCCCAACATTGGGAACATGTTTCCTGCCTCTAATGTGTCCAATCCCCTAATTATCGTATATGTTTCAATAAGATCCCCCCTCATTCTTCTAAATACCAGTGTATACAAGCCCAATCGCTCCAGCCTTTCAACATACGACCGTCCCGCCATTCCGGGAATTAACCTAGTGAACCTACGCTGCACGCCCTCCATAGCAAGAATATCCTTCCTCAAATTTGGAGACCAAAACTGCACACAGTACTCCAGGTGCGGTCTCACCAGGGCCCGCTACAACTGTAGAAGGACCTCTTTGCTCCTATACTCAACTCCTCTGGTTACGAAGGCCAACATTCCATTGGCTTTCTTCACTGCCTGCTGTACCTGCATGCTTCCTTTCATTGACTGATGCACTAGGACATCCAGATCTCGTTGAACTCCCCCTCCTCCTAACTTGACACCATTCAGACAATAATCTGCCTTTCTACTCTTACTTCCAAAGTGAATAACCTCGCACTTATCTACATTAAACTGCATCTGCCATGTATCCGCCCACTCACACAACCTGTCCAAGTCATCCTGCAGCCTTATTGCATCTTCCTCACAATTCACACTACCCTCCAGCTTAGTATCATCTGCAAATTTGCTAATGGTACTTTTAATCCCTCCGTCTAAGTCATTAATGCATATCGTAAATAGCTGGGGTCCCAGCACCGAACCTTGCGGTACCCCACTGGTCACTGCCTGCCATTCCGAGAGGGACCCATTTATACCCACTCTTTGCTTTCCGTCTGTCAACCAATTTTCTATCCATGTCAGTACCCTACCCCCAATACCACGTGCCCTAATTTTGCCCACTAATCTCCTATGTGGGAGCTTGTCGAAGGCTTTCTGAAAGTCGAGGTACACCACGTCCACTGACTCTCCCCTGTCAATTTTCCTAGTTACATCCTCAAAACATTCCAGTAGATTTGTCAAGCATGATTTCCCCTTCGTAAATCCATGCTGACTCGCAATGATCCTGTTACTGCTATCCAAATGCTCAGCAATTTCGTCTTTTCTAATTGACTCCAGCATCTTCCCCACCACTGATGTCAGACTAACTGGTCTATAATTACCCGTTTTCTCTCTCCCTCCCTTCTTAAAAAGTGGGATAACATTTGCTATCCTCCAATCCACAGGAACTGATCCTGAATCTATATAGAACATTGAAAAATGATCTCCAATGCTTCCACTATTTCTAGAGCCACCTCCTTAGGTACCCTGGGATGCAGACCATCAGGCCCTGGGGATTTATCAGCCTTCAGTCCCATCAGTCTACCCAAAACCATTTCCTGCCTAATGTGGATTTCCTTCAGTTCCTCCATCACCCTAGGTTCTCCGGCCCCTAGAACATTTGGGAGATTGTGTGTATCTTCCTCAGTGAAGACAGACCCAAAGTAACGGTTTAACTCGTCTGCCATTTCTTTGTTCCCCATAATAAATTCCCCCGTTTCTGTCTTCAAGGGACCCACATTTGCCTTGACTATTTTTTTCCTCTTCACGTACCTAAAAAAACTTTTGCTATCCTCCTTTATATTATTGGCTAGTTTACCCTCGCACCTCATCTTTTCTCCCCGCATTGCCTCTTTAGTTAACTTTTGTTGCTCTTTAAAAGAGTCCCAATCCTCTGTCTTCCCACTCTTCTTTGCTATGTTATACCTCCTCTCCTTAATTTTTATGCTGTCCCTGACTTCCCTTGTCAGCCACAGGTGTCTCTTACTCCCCTTAGAGTCTTTCCACCTCTTTGGAATAAATTGATCCTGCAACCTCTGCATTATTCCCTGGAATACCTGCCATTGCTGTTCTACCGTCTTCCCTGCTAGGGCCTCCTTCCAGTCAATTTTGGCCAGCTCCCGCCTCATGCCTCTGTAATCCCCTTTGCTATACTGTAATACAGACACTTCCGATTTTCCCTTCTACCTTTCCATTTGCAGAGTAAAACTTATCGTGTTGTGATCACTGCCTCCTAACGGCTCTTTTACCTCTAGTCCCCTTATCAGATCAGGATCATTAAAAACACTCACTCTATTGGCCGTGATTTAACCTAGCACACAGTGTTGCAAAGCCCACGCAAAGTCCAGTGGGCCAAGCAAACAAATAAGATAGATCTGGCTCGGCGTTCCACATCTCCACATCGTCACCCAGCACGCCGACGCCCATTAACAATTCCCCCGCAAATTGTGCACCTCGAGCGGCAGTACTTTAAACGGCGCCGTCTTCGGCGTGGACGGCATGAACCAAGTCGGCAAGCATCGTCACCTAGCACACAGACGTGCACTAACAATTCCTCCCCCCGCAAATTGCGCGCCGCGAACGGCGGTACTTTCAAGTATGCCGCCTTCGGCGGGGACATCGTGAACCAAATCGGCAGGCAGGCGTCGTCAGCCGGTCGACCGACCCCCAGCTGCATTTCCCCAACGGACATTGTGCACTTCGTACAGAACAGTGCTTTTAAAATATTCCGCCTGCCGCGTGGACATCATGAACCAAATGAGCAGGCAGGCATCATATCATATCATATCATACACATACAGCCGGAAACAGGCCTTTTCGGCCCTCCAAGTCCGTGCCGCCCAGCGATCCCCGTACATTAACATTATCCTATACCCACTAGGGACAGTCAGCCCCCAGCACAACGACGCCCCCGCTAACAATTCCCCACGCACATGGTGCGCTCGAGCTGCAGCACTTTAAAGTACGCCGCCTTCGGCGGGGACATCGTGAACCAAAGGAGCAGGCAGCCATGGTCACCGCCAGCACAACGACGGCGCCGCTAACAATTCCCCGCGCACCTTGTGCGCTCGAGCTGCAGTACTTTAAAGTACGCCGCCTTCGGCGGGGACATCGTGAACCAAAGGAGCAGGCAGCCATGGTCACCGCCAGCACAACCACGGCGCCGCTAACAATTCCACGCGCACCTTGTGCGCTCGAGCTGCAGTACTTTAAAGTACGCCGCCTTCGGCGGGGACATCGTGAACCAAAGGAGCAGGCAGCCATGGTCACCGCCAGCACAAGCACGGCGCCGCTAACAATTCCCCGCGCACCTTGTGCGCTCGAGCTGCAGTACTTTAAAGTACGCCGCCTTCGGCGGGGACATCGTGAACCAAAGGAGCAGGCAGCCATGGTCAC
>NW_027602286.1:0-41327 GCF_053455715.1 Rhinoraja longicauda
AGAGATACTAGGAAAAATCCTATTTAATTTCGTCTTCGAATAATGTAATCTATGTATTATTTTAAATTGTATTAAGGAATGTCTAGTATTCAATGAACATTGATGTATATGTTGTAAACTTTCATCCCATATATCTTGCATTATAAATTGATTCAATTCGTCCTCCCATGCTCGTCTATAAGATTCTGATGACGGAATGTCAGTGTCAAGGAGAGTATTGTAAATAAAGGATATTAATTTATTTGAATTATAATGTCGATTCAGGCATACATCAAGTGTTTCTGGACCTCTAAACTTATATTCTTGCAGGTGTGATTTTACATAATCTCTAAGTTGTAAATATCTAAAATAATTATTAACATGTAATCCGTACTTCTGCTGTAAATCCTGAAAAGAAAGAAAAGTTCCCTTATGATAAAGATCTTCCACCCTTTTAATTCCATAACTTTTCCATTGAGCAAATCCTCTATCTAAGACAGACGGTTTAAAAGAAGGATTATTCGCAATAGGAAGGAAAACAGATAATTTACTCAATTTTAACGTAAGCTTTAATTGTTTCCAGGTAAGGATAACACTGTGTATAATGGGATTACCTCCATATGTTTTTTTATTTAAAATTATTGGAGCTAAGAGGATCGCACCAATATCGAATGGTAAACAATCCTCTTTCTCCATCTTTAACCAATCCGGTTGTTGATCAGAATCATCCAACCAGCAGGTTATATTTTTAATATTAACCGCCCAATAATAAAATAAAAAGTTAGGTAAAGCAATTCCTCCATTAATTTTAGACTTACATAGATGTCTTTTATTTATTCTATGAGTCTTGTAGTCCCAAATAAAATTAGTAACAATTGAATCAATTTTTAAAAAAAACTTTTTTGGAAGATAGATCGGAATTGCTTGAAATAAGTATAGTAGCTGTGGAAGAAAGATCATCTTTATAGCATTACTACGACCAACTAATGATATAGGGAGTGTTTTCCAAAATTGGATATTTCTGTGTAATTTAGTGAGTAAAGGAGGAAAATTTAATTTAAATAAAGAAGTATATTTCCTAGTCACGTAAATTCCAAGATATTTAAACTTTTCATAGGCAATTTTAAAAGGAAATTGTTGAAGTATGGCCGGATTATGCTCCATTATTGGCATAATTTCACTTTTGTACCAGTTAATTCTATACCCTGAAAATGAACCAAATTGAGTTATGAGATTTAATAAATTCGGAATGCTAATTTCTGGCTTTGTAATATATATTAATACATCATCCGCATATAAAGAAATTTTATTGGTTGTATGTTTAGTGTTATAGCCATGAATATCTGAATTTGATCTAATACTCTCAGCAAGTGGTTCTATAATAAGGGCAAATAGAAGCGGTGATAGTGGACATCCTTGTCTACAACCCCTAAATAAATGAAATTTAGATGACAGCATTTGATTAGTTAATATTCTAGCTGTTGGGGATGTATATAAAAGTTTCACCCATGAACAAAAATTTTCACCTAGTTGAAATTTTTCCATCACTGAGAAAAGATAGGGCCATTCTACTTGATCAAATGCTTTTTCAGCATCTAGCGAGATGATTGCTAAATCTATTTGAATAAATTATATTGAACAAGCGTCTCAAGTTGAAAAATGAATATCGTTTGGCTATAAAGCCTGATTGATCGGGGTGTATCAATTTATCTATAACTAGACTTAATCTCTGAGCTAAGATTTTCGCTAATATCTTCTGATCAGTATTTAAAAGAGCTATCGCCCTATACGAACCAGGGTCTTCAGAATCCTTATCTTTTTTAGGAATGAGGATTATTGTTGATTCAGTCAGAGTTTGTGGTAATCTCTGTTGTTTAAAGGCGTGACTATATACAGTTTGCAAACGTGGAGAGATCAAATCACTAAAAAATTTATAAAATTCATTATTTAAGCCATCAGGGCCAGGAGTCTTCCCATTTTTCATGGATTTAATGGTCTCTTCAACGTCTTTCATAGATATTTCTGCGCCCAGTAAATTTCTATCACTCACATTCAAACCAGGAAGGTTACATTCCTGCAAAAAGTTTTGCATCTGCGCAGAACTATCTGTTATTTTTGATGAATATAATGACTGATAAAATTGCAAAAATCTCTGATTAATATCATTAGGTAATTTAAGCAAATCTCCATTTTCTGATCTAATTTTATGAATTGTAGAATCATCTTCTAATTTACGGAGTTGACGTGCAAGCAATTTCTGTGGTTTATCTCCAAATTCAAAATGTTTTTGTTTAGTATATTGAAAAAGCCTTAAAATATGAGCTGAGAGAATATAATTTAACTTATATTTGAGAGCTGCAATTTTATTATGTATTTCAATAGAGGGAGCGATGGCATTTGTTATGTCTAACTGTTTTATCTGACTTTCTAGGTCATGTTGTTCAGCTCGCTTCTTCTTATTTTGAGACGCTTGAAAAGCAATAATACATCCTCTCACAAACGCTTTAAATGTTTCCCAAAACAGGGACGCAGGTGTTTCAGGAAGGTCATTTGCGTTAAAAAAAAGTCTGAAATTGCGATTTAAGATAGTCATAACATGCTTTTTCATTTAAGATTTGCGGATTAAATCTCCAATTAGTCTGTTTCCCCGTTACTCCTTGGAGTTTTACCCTAAATGTTAAAGGGGCATGATCGGATATAATAATATTATGATATTTTGAATTATACGTATATGGAATAAGTTTGGAGTCCACCAAGAAATAGTCAATTCTTGAATAAGTTTTATGCACTGGTGAATAAAATGAATACTCTCGGCCTGAAGGATTATCAATCCTCCAAACATCTTTTGTATTTGCACTATTTATATAAGAGTTTAATAATTCATACGACTTGGATTTTGTTTTCCTTTGAGTTGAAGATCTATCCAAATAAGGATCTAATGTACAATTTAAATCTCCTCCAATTATCAAGTTATATTGTCCAAATTCTGGAATGGTATTAAATATATTTTTTAAAAATAACGGATTATCAAAATTTGGTGCATAGACATTCACCAATATCAATTTTGCAGAATATAGTTCTCCCACTAATATAACATATCTACCTTCAGTGTCGACTATAGAGGAAGTATGTATAAATGGTATACCCTTACGAATTAAAATAGCAACACATCTTGATTTAAAGGGGAACGATGAATGAAATACTTTATCAATCCATTTGCCTTTCAGTCTATTATGTGCTACATTTTTTAGATGAGTTTCCTGAAGGAACATTATGTCTGCATCAATAGATTTTAAATGTGAAAGTACTTTACCTCTTTTAATTGGTTCATTAACACCCTTGACATTCCAACTACAAAATGTAATACCTTTACCCCCTGTTTTCCTAATAGAATCTTGCATCTTAACCGATAAATAGTCTATAATAAAGCAAATGGTCTGGCACCCGGACTACAACATTTTTCTTGAATGAAGGGTGGATGATCTTTTGTACTACGTAGAGTGTTTCCCGGAAATATCTCCCAAAAGTATATAAATTCTGAAAAATGACATAATAATAAGAGTTAAATCTAAAAAAAAAATCAATATATAAAAGGTTAAAAGAGTGCAGGAAAGAAGAAGAGACAACTAAAACTACAACTACAATTAGTGCAGTTAGTGTTAGCCACCCTAAGGTGGCAAAAAATCTAAGGACTTCCGTGAGATGTAAAAAAAAAATTAATACTAGCTCCGTTTTTTAACAAAGTTATTGTTTTTTGTTTTTTTTTGGGTTTGTGTTTGGGTCTGTGTTTGGGTTTGTGTTTGGGTCTGTGTTGGAGTCTGTGTTTGGGTCTGTGTTTGTGTTTGTGTTTGGGTTTGTGTTTGGGTTTGTGTTTGGGTCTGTGTTTGGGTTTGTGTTTGAGTCTGTGTTTGTGTTTGTGTTTGGGTCTGTGTTTGGGTTTGTGTTTGTGTTTGTGTTTGGGTTTGTGTTTGTGTTTGGGTCTGTGTTTGGGTCTGTGTTTGTGTTTGGGTTTGTGTTTGGGTATGTGTTTGGGTCTGTGTTTGGGTTTGTGTTTGGGTTTGTGTTTGTGTTTGTGTTTGGGTCTGTGTTTGGGTTTGTGTTTGGGTCTGAGTTTGTGTTTGTGTTTGGGTTTGTGTTTGTGTTTGGGTCTGTGTTTGGGTCTGTGTTTGGGTTTGTGTTTGGGTTTGTGTTTGGGTCTGTGTTTGGGTTTGTGTTTGGGTTTGTGTTTGTGTTTGTGTTTGTGTTTGGGTCTGTGTTTGTGTTTGTGTTTGGGTTTGTGTTTGGGTTTGTGTTTGGGTTTGTGTTTGGGTTTGTGTTTGGGTCTGTGTTTGGGTTTGTGTTTGGGTCTGTGTTTGTGTTTGGGTCTCCCCCCCTCTCCCCCCATCTCTCTCTCCCCCAGCTCTCTCCCCCCCTCTCTCTCTCCCCCAGCTCTATCTCTCCCCCCCTCTCTCTCCCCCCCCGCAATAAAAAACAGACGTCACCCTAATTGTGTGTGTGTGTGTGTGTGTGTGTGTGTGTGTGTGTGTGTGTGTGTGTGTGTGTGTGAGCTGACTGACTTACCCCAGTCTAGTAGACACTCCGACACTCCAGCAGTTGTGACCAAGCTTGCGATGGCCGTCTTTTATCTGCCTGCCTGCCTGCCTGCCACCCGCGCCAACCTGAAGGGCCCAAACACTTGTCTTACACTCAGCCCATAACAGATATTGATTAACCCCGTACATACATACATACTTATACGGAACAGGGATAAAGAATAAACAGGTGTCGTGTGTGTGTGTGCGCGCGCGTTATAAACAAGTGCTGTCTGTGAAAAAATCTTTATTGGTGTACGGTTCCTCCTGACATCCACCCACCCACCGATCGATCAATCAATCAATCAATCTTTGATTTATTCTTATTATTAATAATATAAATTATTATTACTATAGTATTATTATTGTATTTACTACCCCCGGCATCGCATTAGGATGACTTTTCAGGCTGCTGCAATGTTAAATGCAGTGATCGCCTTGCATTAAAGAAATATTGCAACACCCTGCGATGTGAAATGCAATAATAATCCTGCAAAACCTCTCAAATGTTAAATGCGACTAATGCATCGTATTAGGATAACTTTGCAGGCTGCTGCATTGTTAAATGCAGCGCTGGCGTTGCATTAAAGCAATATTGCAACCCCTGGGATGTTAAATGCAATAAAATTAATTGCAATAATTTTGCAAATCCTCTCAAATGTTAAATGCAATTAGGCTCCTGCAATGTTAAATGCAGCGCAGGCCTTGCATTAAAGCAAAATTGCAGCTGTTCTGGGGTATTAAACGCATTAAAATCATTGTAATAATCATGCAAAATCTCTCAAATTCCTGACATCCATCCACCCACCCACCGATCGATCAATCAATCAATCTTTGATTTATTCTTATTATTAATAATATAAATTATTATTACTATAGTATTATTATTGTATTTACTACCCCCGGCATTGCATTAGGATGACTTTTCAGGCTGCTGCAATGTTAAATGCAGTGATCGCCTTGCATTAAAGAAATATTGCAACACCCTGCGATGTGAAATGCAATAATAATCCTGCAAAACCTCTCAAATGTTAAACGTGACTAATGCATCGTATTAGGATAACTTTGCAGGCTTCTGCAATGTTAAATGCAGTGATGGCCTTGCATTAAAGTCATCTAGCGACCCCCAATGGATGTTATATGCATTAAATTAATTGCAATAATTTTGCAAAACCTCTCAAATGTTAAATGCAACAAATGCATCGCATTAGGATGACTTTTCAGGCTGCTGCAATGTTAAATGCAGTGATCGCCTTGCATTAAAGAAATATTGCAACACCCTGCGATGTGAAATGCAATAATAATCCTGCAAAACCTCTCAAATGTTAAACGGGACTAATGCATCGTATTAGGATAACTTTGCAGGCTGCTGCAATGTTAAATGCAGTGATGGCCTTGCATTAAAGTCATCTAGCGACCCACAGTGGGTGTTAAATGCATTAAATTAATTGCAATAATTTTGCAAAACCTCTCAAATGTTAAATGCAACAAATGCATCGCATTAGGATGACTTTTCAGGCTTCTGCAATGTTAAATGCAGTGATCGCCTTGCATTAAAGAAATATTGCAACACCCTGCGATGTGAAATGCAATAATAATCCTGCAAAACCTCTCAAATGTTAAACGTGACTAATGCATCGTATTAGGATAACTTTGCAGGCTGCTGCAATGTTAAATGCAGTGATGGCCTTGCATTAAAGTCATCTAGCGACCCCCAATGGATGTTATATGCATTAAATTAATTGCAATAATTTTGCAAAACCTCTCAAATGTTAAATGCAACAAATGCATCGCATTAGGATGACTTTTCAGGCTGCTGCAATGTTAAATGCAGTGATCGCCTTGCATTAAAGAAATATTGCAACACCCTGCGATGTGAAATGCAATAATAATCCTGCAAAACCTCTCAAATGTTAAACGGGACTAATGCATCGTATTAGGATAACTTTGCAGGCTGCTGCAATGTTAAATGCAGTGATGGCCTTGCATTAAAGTCATCTAGCGACCCACAGTGG
This sequence comes from Rhinoraja longicauda, assembly GCF_053455715.1. Taxonomy (NCBI): domain Eukaryota; kingdom Metazoa; phylum Chordata; class Chondrichthyes; order Rajiformes; family Arhynchobatidae; genus Rhinoraja; species Rhinoraja longicauda. The sequence continues at coordinate 6,566 of NW_027602286.1, forward strand.
GTGTTAAATGCATTAAATTAATTGCAATAATTTTGCAAAACCTCTCAAATGTTAAATGCAACAAATGCATCGCATTAGGATGACTTTTCAGGCTGCTGCAATGTTAAATGCAGTGATCGCCTTGCATTAAAGAAATATTGCAACACCCTGCGATGTGAAATGCAATAATAATCCTGCAAAACCTCTCAAATGATAAATGCGACTAATGCATCGTATTAGGATAACTTTGCAGGCTGCTGCATTGTTAAATGCAGCGCTGGCGTTGCATTAAAGCAATATTGCAACCCCTGGGATGTTAAATGCAATAAAATTAATTGCAATAATTTTGCAAATCCTCTCAAATGTTAAATGCAATTAGGCTCCTGCAATGTTAAATGCAGCGCAGGCCTTGCATTAAAGCAAAATTGCAGCTGTTCTGGGGTATTAAACGCATTAAAATCATTGTAATAATCATGCAAAATCTCTCAAATTCCTGACATCCATCCACCCACCCACCGATCGATCAATCAATCAATCTTTGATTTATTCTTATTATTAATAATATAAATTATTATTACTATAGTATTATTATTGTATTTACTACCCCCGGCATTGCATTAGGATGACTTTTCAGGCTGCTGCACTGTTAAATGCAGTGATCGCCTTGCATTAAAGAAATATTGCAACACCCTGCGATGTGAAATGCAATAATAATCCTGCAAAACCTCTCAAATGTTAAACGTGACTAATGCATCGTATTAGGATAACTTTGCAGGCTTCTGCAATGTTAAATGCAGTGATGGCCTTGCATTAAAGTCATCTAGCGACCCCCAATGGATGTTATATGCATTAAATTAATTGCAATAATTTTGCAAAACCTCTCAAATGTTAAATGCAACAAATGCATCGCATTAGGATGACTTTTCAGGCTTCTGCAATGTTAAATGCAGTGATCGCCTTGCATTAAAGAAATATTGCAACACCCTGCGATGTGAAATGCAATAATAATCCTGCAAAACCTCTCAAATGTTAAACGGGACTAATGCATCGTATTAGGATAACTTTGCAGGCTGCTGCAATGTTAAATGCAGTGATGGCCTTGCATTAAAGTCATCTAGCGACCCACAGTGGGTGTTAAATGCATTAAATTAATTGCAATAATTTTGCAAAACCTCTCAAATGTTAAATGCAACAAATGCATCGCATTAGGATGACTTTTCAGGCTGCTGCAATGTTAAATGCAGTGATCGCCTTGCATTAAAGAAATATTGCAACACCCTGCGATGTGAAATGCAATAATAATCCTGCAAAACCTCTCAAATGTTAAATGCGACTAATGCATCGTATTAGGATAACTTTGCAGGCTGCTGCATTGTTAAATGCAGCGCTGGCGTTGCATTAAAGCAATATTGCAACCCCCTGGGATGTTAAATGCAATAAAATTAATTGCAATAATTTTGCAAATCCTCTCAAATGTTAATTGCAATTAGGCTCCTGCAATGTTAAATGCAGCGCAGGCCTTGCATTAAAGCAAAATTGCAGCTGTTCTGGGGTATTAAACGCATTAAAATCATTGTAATAATCATGCAAAATCTCTCAAATTCCTGACATCCATCCACCCACCCACCGATCGATCAATCAATCAATCTTTGATTTATTCTTATTATTAATAATATAAATTATTATTACTATAGTATTATTATTGTATTTACTACCCCCGGCATCGCATTAGGATGACTTTTCAGGCTGCTGCAATGTTAAATGCAGTGATCGCCTTGCATTAAAGAAATATTGCAACACCCTGCGATGTGAAATGCAATAATAATCCTGCAAAACCTCTCAAATGTTAAACGTGACTAATGCATCGTATTAGGATAACTTTGCAGGCTACTGCAATGTTAAATGCAGTGATGGCCTTGCATTAAAGTCATCTAGCGACCCCCAATGGATGTTATATGCATTAAATTAATTGCAATAATTTTGCAAAACCTCTCAAATGTTAAATGCAACAAATGCATCGCATTAGGATGACTTTTCAGGCTGCTGCAATGTTAAATGCAGTGATCGCCTTGCATTAAAGAAATATTGCAACACCCTGCGATGTGAAATGCAATAATAATCCTGCAAAACCTCTCAAATGTTAAACGGGACTAATGCATCGTATTAGGATAACTTTGCAGGCTGCTGCAATGTTAAATGCAGTGATGGCCTTGCATTAAAGTCATCTAGCTACCCACAGTGGGTGTTAAATGCATTAAATTAATTGCAATAATTTTGCAAAACCTCTCAAATGTTAAATGCAACAAATGCATCGCATTAGGATGACTTTTCAGGCTGCTGCAATGTTAAATGCAGTGATCGCCTTGCATTAAAGAAATATTGCAACACCCTGCGATGTGAAATGCAATAATAATCCTGCAAAACCTCTCAAATGTTAAACGGGACTAATGCATCGTATTAGGATAACTTTGCAGGCTGCTGCAATGTTAAATGCAGTGATGGCCTTGCATTAAAGTCATCTAGCGACCCACAGTGGGTGTTAAATGCATTAAATTAATTGCAATAATTTTGCAAAACCTCTCAAATGTTAAATGCAACAAATGCATCGCATTAGGATGACTTTTCAGGCTGCTGCAATGTTAAATGCAGTGATCGCCTTGCATTAAAGAAATATTGCAACACCCTGCGATGTGAAATGCAATAATAATCCTGCAAAACCTCTCAAATGTTAAATGCGACTAATGCATCGTATTAGGATAACTTTGCAGGCTGCTGCATTGTTAAATGCAGCGCTGGCGTTGCATTAAAGCAATATTGCAACCCCCTGGGATGTTAAATGCAATAAAATTAATTGCAATAATTTTGCAAATCCTCTCAAATGTTAAATGCAATTAGGCTCCTGCAATGTTAAATGCAGCGCAGGCCTTGCATTAAAGCAAAATTGCAGCTGTTCTGGGGTATTAAACGCATTAAAATCATTGTAATAATCATGCAAAATCTCTCAAATTCCTGACATCCATCCACCCACCCACCGATCGATCAATCAATCAATCTTTGATTTATTCTTATTATTAATAATATAAATTATTATTACTATAGTATTATTATTGTATTTACTACCCCCGGCATCGCATTAGGATGACTTTTCAGGCTGCTGCAATGTTAAATGCAGTGATCGCCTTGCATTAAAGAAATATTGCAACACCCTGCGATGTGAAATGCAATAATAATCCTGCAAAACCTCTCAAATGTTAAACGTGACTAATGCATCGTATTAGGATAACTTTGCAGGCTACTGCAATGTTAAATGCAGTGATGGCCTTGCATTAAAGTCATCTAGCGACCCCCAATGGATGTTATATGCATTAAATTAATTGCAATAATTTTGCAAAACCTCTCAAATGTTAAATGCAACAAATGCATCGCATTAGGATGACTTTTCAGGCTGCTGCAATGTTACATGCAGTGATCGCCTTGCATTAAAGAAATATTGCAACACCCTGCGATGTGAAATGCAATAATAATCCTGCAAAACCTCTCAAATGTTAAACGGGACTAATGCAACGTATTAGGATAACTTTGCAGGCTGCTGCAATGTTAAATGCAGTGATGGCCTTGCATTAAAGTCATCTAGCGACGAACAGTGTGTGTTAAATGCATTAAATTAATTGCAATAATTTTGCAAAACCTCTCAAATGTTAAATGCAACAAATGCATCGCATTAGGATGACTTTTCAGGCTTCTGCAATGTTAAATGCAGTGATCGCCTTGCATTAAAGAAATATTGCAACACCCTGCGATGTGAAATGCAATAATAATCCTGCAAAACCTCTCAAATGTTAAATGCGACTAATGCATCGTATTAGGATAACTTTGCAGGCTGCTGCATTGTTAAATGCAGCGCTGGCGTTGCATTAAAGCAATATTGCAACCCCTGGGATGTTAAATGCAATACAATTAATTGCAATAATTTTGCAAATCCTCTCAAATGTTAAATGCAATTAGGCTCCTGCAATGTTAAATGCAGCGCAGGCCTTGCATTAAAGCAAAATTGCAGCTGTTCTGGGGTATTAAACGCATTAAAATCATTGTAATAATCATGCAAAATCTCTCAAATTCCTGACATCCATCCACCCACCCACCGATCGATCAATCAATCAATCTTTGATTTATTCTTATTATTAATAATATAAATTATTATTACTATAGTATTATTATTGTATTTACTACCCCCGGCATCGCATTAGGATGACTTTTCAGGCTGCTGCAATGTTAAATGCAGTGATCGCCTTGCATTAAAGAAATATTGCAACACCCTGCGATGTGAAATGTAATAATAATCCTGCAAAACCTCTCAAATGTTAAACGTGACTAATGCATCGTATTAGGATAACTTTGCAGGCTACTGCAATGTTAAATGCAGTGATGGCCTTGCATTAAAGTCATCTAGCGACCCCCAATGGATGTTATATGCATTAAATTAATTGCAATAATTTTGCAAAACCTCTCAAATGTTAAATGAAACAAATGCATCGCATTAGGATGACTTTTCAGGCTGCTGCAATGTTAAATGCAGTGATCGCCTTGCATTAAAGAAATATTGCAACACCCTGCAATGTGAAATGCAATAATAATCCTGCAAAACCTCTCAAATGTTAAACGGGACTAATGCATCGTATTAGGATAACTTTGCAGGCTGCTGCAATGTTAAATGCAGTGATGGCCTTGCATTAAAGTCATCTAGCGACCCACAGTGGGTGTTAAATGCATTAAATTAATTGCAATAATTTTGCAAAACCTCTCAAATGTTAAATGCAACAAATGCATCGCATTAGGATGACTTTTCAGGCTGCTGCAATGTTAAATGCAGTGATCGCCTTGCATTAAAGAAATATTGCAACACCCTACGATGTGAAATGCAATAATAATCCTGCAAAACCTCTCAAATGTTAAATGCGACTAATGCATCGTATTAGGATAACTTTGCAGGCTGCTGCATTGTTAAATGCAGCGCTGGCGTTGCATTAAAGCAATATTGCAACCCCTGGGATGTTAAATGCAATAAAATTAATTGCAATACTTTTGCAAATCCTCTCAAATGTTAAATGCAATTAGGCTCCTGCAATGTTAAATGCAGCGCAGGCCTTGCATTAGAGCAAAATTGCAGCTGTTTCGGGGGTATTAAACGCATTAAAATCATTGTAATAATCATGCAAAATCTCTCAAATTCCTGACATCCATCCACCCACCCACCGATCGATCAATCAATCAATCTTTGATTTATTCTTATTATTAATAATATAAATTATTATTACTATAGTATTATTATTGTATTTACTACCCCCGGCATCGCATTAGGATGACTTTTCAGGCTGCTGCAATGTTAAATGCAGTGATCGCCTTGCATTAAAGAAATATTGCAACACCCTGCGATGTGAAATGCAATAATAATCCTGCAAAACCTCTCAAATGTTAAACGTGACTAATGCATCGTATTAGGATAACTTTGCAGGCTACTGCAATGTTAAATGCAGTGATGGCCTTGCATTAAAGTCATCTAGCGACCCCCAATGGATGTTATATGCATTAAATTAATTGCAATAATTTTGCAAAACCTCTCAAATGTTAAATGCAACAAATGCATCGCATTAGGATGACTTTTCAGGCTGCTGCAATGTTACATGCAGTGATCGCCTTGCATTAAAGAAATATTGCAACACCCTGCGATGTGAAATGCAATAATAATCCTGCAAAACCTCTCAAATGTTAAACGGGACTAATGCAACGTATTAGGATAACTTTGCAGGCTGCTGCAATGTTAAATGCAGTGATGGCCTTGCATTAAAGTCATCTAGCGACGAACAGTGTGTGTTAAATGCATTAAATTAATTGCAATAATTTTGCAAAACCTCTCAAATGTTAAATGCAACAAATGCATCGCATTAGGATGACTTTTCAGGCTTCTGCAATGTTAAATGCAGTGATCGCCTTGCATTAAAGAAATATTGCAACACCCTGCGATGTGAAATGCAATAATAATCCTGCAAAACCTCTCAAATGTTAAATGCGACTAATGCATCGTATTAGGATAACTTTGCAGGCTGCTGCATTGTTAAATGCAGCGCTGGCGTTGCATTAAAGCAATATTGCAACCCCTGGGATGTTAAATGCAATACAATTAATTGCAATAATTTTGCAAATCCTCTCAAATGTTAAATGCAATTAGGCTCCTGCAATGTTAAATGCAGCGCAGGCCTTGCATTAAAGCAAAATTGCAGCTGTTCTGGGGTATTAAACGCATTAAAATCATTGTAATAATCATGCAAAATCTCTCAAATTCCTGACATCCATCCACCCACCCACCGATCGATCAATCAATCAATCTTTGATTTATTCTTATTATTAATAATATAAATTATTATTACTATAGTATTATTATTGTATTTACTACCCCCGGCATCGCATTAGGATGACTTTTCAGGCTGCTGCAATGTTAAATGCAGTGATCGCCTTGCATTAAAGAAATATTGCAACACCCTGCGATGTGAAATGTAATAATAATCCTGCAAAACCTCTCAAATGTTAAACGTGACTAATGCATCGTATTAGGATAACTTTGCAGGCTACTGCAATGTTAAATGCAGTGATGGCCTTGCATTAAAGTCATCTAGCGACCCCCAATGGATGTTATATGCATTAAATTAATTGCAATAATTTTGCAAAACCTCTCAAATGTTAAATGAAACAAATGCATCGCATTAGGATGACTTTTCAGGCTGCTGCAATGTTAAATGCAGTGATCGCCTTGCATTAAAGAAATATTGCAACACCCTGCAATGTGAAATGCAATAATAATCCTGCAAAACCTCTCAAATGTTAAACGGGACTAATGCATCGTATTAGGATAACTTTGCAGGCTGCTGCAATGTTAAATGCAGTGATGGCCTTGCATTAAAGTCATCTAGCGACCCACAGTGGGTGTTAAATGCATTAAATTAATTGCAATAATTTTGCAAAACCTCTCAAATGTTAAATGCAACAAATGCATCGCATTAGGATGACTTTTCAGGCTGCTGCAATGTTAAATGCAGTGATCGCCTTGCATTAAAGAAATATTGCAACACCCTACGATGTGAAATGCAATAATAATCCTGCAAAACCTCTCAAATGTTAAATGCGACTAATGCATCGTATTAGGATAACTTTGCAGGCTGCTGCATTGTTAAATGCAGCGCTGGCGTTGCATTAAAGCAATATTGCAACCCCTGGGATGTTAAATGCAATAAAATTAATTGCAATACTTTTGCAAATCCTCTCAAATGTTAAATGCAATTAGGCTCCTGCAATGTTAAATGCAGCGCAGGCCTTGCATTAGAGCAAAATTGCAGCTGTTTCGGGGGTATTAAACGCATTAAAATCATTGTAATAATCATGCAAAATCTCTCAAATTCCTGACATCCATCCACCCACCCACCGATCGATCAATCAATCAATCTTTGATTTATTCTTATTATTAATAATATAAATTATTATTACTATAGTATTATTATTGTATTTACTACCCCCGGCATCGCATTAGGATGACTTTTCAGGCTGCTGCAATGTTAAATGCAGTGATCGCCTTGCATTAAAGAAATATTGCAACACCCTGCGATGTGAAATGCAATAATAATCCTGCAAAACCTCTCAAATGTTAAACGTGACTAATGCATCGTATTAGGATAACTTTGCAGGCTACTGCAATGTTAAATGCAGTGATGGCCTTGCATTAAAGTCATCTAGCGACCCCCAATGGATGTTATATGCATTAAATTAATTGCAATAATTTTGCAAAACCTCTCAAATGTTAAATGCAACAAATGCATCGCATTAGGATGACTTTTCAGGCTGCTGCAATGTTAAATGCAGTGATCGCCTTGCATTAAAGAAATATTGCAACACCCTGCGATGTGAAATGCAATAATAATCCTGCAAAACCTCTCAAATGTTAAACGGGACTAATGCATCGTATTAGGATAACTTTGCAGGCTGCTGCAATGTTAAATGCAGTGATGGCCTTGCATTAAAGTCATCTAGCGACCCACAGTGGGTGTTAAATGCATTAAATTAATTGCAATAATTTTGCAAAACCTCTCAAATGTTAAATGCAACAAATGCATCGCATTAGGATGACTTTTCAGGCTGCTGCAATGTTAAATGCAGTGATCGCCTTGCATTAAAGAAATATTGCAACACCCTGCGATGTGAAATGCAATAATAATCCTGCAAAACCTCTCAAATGTTAAACGGGACTAATGCATCGTATTAGGATAACTTTGCAGGCTGCTGCAATGTTAAATGCAGTGATGGCCTTGCATTAAAGTCATCTAGCGACCCACAGTGGGTGTTAAATGCATTAAATTAATTGCAATAATTTTGCAAAACCTCTCAAATGTTAAATGCAACAAATGCATCGCATTAGGATGACTTTTCAGGCTGCTGCAATGTTAAATGCAGTGATCGCCTTGCATTAAAGAAATATTGCAACACCCTGCGATGTGAAATGCAATAATAATCCTGCAAAACCTCTCAAATGTTAAACGGGACTAATGCATCGTATTAGGATAACTTTGCAGGCTGCTGCAATGTTAAATGCAGTGATGGCCTTGCATTAAAGTCATCTAGCGACCCACAGTGGGTGTTAAATGCATTAAATTAATTGCAATAATTTTGCAAAACCTCTCAAATGTTAAATGCAACAAATGCATCGCATTAGGATGACTTTTCAGGCTGCTGCAATGTTAAATGCAGTGACCGCCTTGCATTAAAGAAAAATTGCAACACCCTGCGATGTGAAATGCAATAATAATCCTGCAAAACCTCTCAAATGTTAAATGCGACTTATGCATCGTATTACGATAACTTTGCAGGCTGCTGCATTGTTAAATGCAGCGCTGGCGTTGCATTAAAGCAATATTGCAACCCCCTGGGATGTTAAATGCAATAAAATTAATTGCAATAATTTTGCAAATCCTCTCAAATGTTAAATGCAATTAGGCTCCTGCAATGTTAAATGCAGCGCAGGCCTTGCATTAAAGCAAAATTGCAGCTGTTCTGGGGTATTAAACGCATTAAAATCATTGTAATAATCATGCAAAATCTCTCAAATTCCTGACATCCATCCACCCACCGGTCGATCAATCAATCAATCTTTGATTTATTCTTATTATTAATAATATAAATTATTATTACTATAGTATTATTATTGTATTTACTACCCCCGGCATCGCATTAGGATGACTTTTCAGGCTGCTGCAATGTTAAATGCAGTGATCGCCTTGCATTAAAGAAATATTGCAACACCCTGCGATGTGAAATGCAATAATAATCCTGCAAAACCTCTCAAATGTTAAACGGGACTAATGCATCGTATTAGGATAACTTTGCAGGCTGCTGCAATGTTAAATGCAGTGATGGCCTTGCATTAAAGTCATCTAGCGACCCACAGTGGGTGTTAAATGCATTAAATTAATTGCAATAATTTTGCAAAACCTCTCAAATGTTAAATGCAACAAATGCATCGCATTAGGATGACTTTTCAGGCTGCTGCAATGTTAAATGCAGTGATCGCCTTGCATTAAAGAAATATTGCAACACCCTGCGATGTGAAATGCAATAATAATCCTGCAAAACCTCTCAAATGTTAAATGCAACTAATGCATCGTATTAGGATAACTTTGCAGGCTGCTGCATTGTTAAATGCAGCGCTGGCGTTGCATTAAAGCAATATTGCAACCCCTGGGATGTTAAATGCAATAAAATTAATTGCAATAATTTTGCAAATCCTCTCAAATGTTAAATGCAATTAGGCTCCTGCAATGTTAAATGCAGCGCAGGCCTTGCATTAAAGCAAAATTGCAGCTGTTCTGGGGTATTAAACGCATTAAAATCATTGTAATAATCATGCAAAATCTCTCAAATTCCTGACATCCATCCACCCACCCACCGATCGATCAATCAATCAATCTTTGATTTATTCTTATTATTAATAATATAAATTATTATTACTATAGTATTATTATTGTATTTACTACCCCCGGCATCGCATTAGGATGACTTTTCAGGCTGCTGCAATGTTAAATGCAGTGATCGCCTTGCATTAAAGAAATATTGCAACACCCTGCGATGTGAAATGCAATAATAATCCTGCAAAACCTCTCAAATGTTAAACGTGACTAATGCATCGTATTAGGATAACTTTGCAGGCTACTGCAATGTTAAATGCAGTGATGGCCTTGCATTAAAGTCATCTAGCGACCCCCAATGGATGTTATATGCATTAAATTAATTGCAATAATTTTGCAAAACCTCTCAAATGTTAAATGCAACAAATGCATCGCATTAGGATGACTTTTCAGGCTGCTGCAATGTTAAATGCAGTGATCGCCTTGCATTAAAGAAATATTGCAACACCCTGCGATGTGAAATGCAATAATAATCCTGCAAAACCTCTCAAATGTTAAATGCGACTAATGCATCGTATTAGTATAACTTTGCAGGCTGCTGCATTGTTAAATGCAGCGCTGGCGTTGCATTAAAGCAATATTGCAACCCCCTGGGATGTTAAATGCAATAAAATTAATTGCAATAATTTTGCAAATCCTCTCAAATGTTAAATGCAATTAGGCTCCTGCAATGTTAAATGCAGCGCAGGCCTTGCATTAAAGCAAAATTGCAGCTGTTCTGGGGTATTAAACGCATTAAAATCATTGTAATAATCATGCAAAATCTCTCAAATTCCTGACATCCATCCACCCACCCACCGATCGATCAATCAATCAATCTTTGATTTATTCTTATTATTAATAATATAAATTATTATTACTATAGTATTATTATTGTATTTACTACCCCCGGCATCGCATTAGGATGACTTTTCAGGCTGCTGCAATGTTAAATGCAGTGATCGCCTTGCATTAAAGAAATATTGCAACACCCTGCGATGTGAAATGCAATAATAATCCTACAAAACCTCTCAAATGTTAAACGTGACTAATGCATCGTATTAGGATAACTTTGCAGGCTACTGCAATGTTAAATGCAGTGATGGCCTTGCATTAAAGTCATCTAGCGACCCCCAATGGATGTTATATGCATTAAATTAATTGCAATAATTTTGCAAAACCTCTCAAATGTTAAATGCAACAAATGCATCGCATTAGGATGACTTTTCAGGCTGCTGCAATGTTAAATGCAGTGATCGCCTTGCATTAAAGAAATATTGCAACACCCTGCGATGTGAAATGCAATAATAATCCTGCAAAACCTCTCAAATGTTAAACGTGACTAATGCATCGTATTAGGATAACTTTGCAGGCTACTGCAATGTTAAATGCAGTGATGGCCTTGCATTAAAGTCATCTAGCGACCCCCAATGGATGTTATATGCATTAAATTAATTGCAATAATTTTGCAAAACCTCTCAAATGTTAAATGCAACAAATGCATCGCATTAGGATGACTTTTCAAGATTCAAGATTCAAGATTCAAGATTCAAGATTTAAGATTTCTTTATTTGTCATCCAAAAAACAAGTTGTTTGGACGAAATTTCGTCACCCACAGTCCAACAATAAGAGCAATAAAATAAGCAAATTATACAACCCCAACCAACACAAAACCCCCCAAAAAGAAACATCCATCACAGTGAGTCTCCTCCAGTCCCCTCCTCACTGTGATGGAAGGCCAGAATGTCTTTTCTCTTCCCCTGCCGTCTTCTCCTGCGGTCAGGCTGTTGTCGTTGCCATGTTCCAGGCTGCGCCGGACGGTGAAATGTCCGCAACGGGCCGACCCAAGCCCCGCTGCAAGTCGGGGCGGTCGGGGCTCCCGACATTGAAGCCCCCGCCGAGCAGAGAAAATTCCGTGGCCTATTTCAGGCCGCGCCGGACGGTGTAATATCCGCGGCGGGCCGACCCAAGCCCCGCGATCCGGGGCGGGCGAACACGCTGCCGCTGCCGGAGCTCCCGATGTCGGCATCCACGCGGCCCGAGCCTAAGGCGAGTCGCAGCCGCTCCCGCAGCCTCCGAGAACGGCCGGCTCCGCTGATGGTGAGTCTGGTCCGCGGGCTCTGCGAACCAGAGCCCTGGAGGCCGCCAGCTCCAGGAGTTTGGCCGATGGTAGGCCGCAGCAGGAACGGAGACACGGCCTAGAAAACAAAGGTCGGGTCTCCGTTCGCCTTGCATTAAAGAAATATTGCAACACCCTGCGATGTGAAATGCAATAATAATCCTGCAAAACCTCTCAAATGTTAAACGGGACTAATGCATCGTATTAGGATAACTTTGCAGGCTGCTGCAATGTTAAATGCAGTGATGGCCTTGCATTAAAGTCATCTAGCGACCCACAGTGGGTGTTAAATGCATTAAATTAATTGCAATAATTTTGCAAAACCTCTCAAATGTTAAATGCAACAAATGCATCGCATTAGGATGACTTTTCAGGCTGCTGCAATGTTAAATGCAGTGATCGCCTTGCATTAAAGAAATATTGCAACACCCTGCGATGTGAAATGCAATAATAATCCTGCAAAACCTCTCAAATGTTAAATGCGACTAATGCATCATATTAGGATAACTTTGCAGGCTGCTGCATTGTTAAATGCAGCGCTGGCGTTGCATTAAAGCAATATTGCAACCCCTGGGATGTTAAATGCAATAAAATTAATTGCAATAATTTTGCAAATCCTCTCAAATGTTAAATGCAATTAGGCTCCTGCAATGTTAAATGCAGCGCAGGCCTTGCAATAAAGCAAAATTGCAGCTGTTCTGGGGTATTAAACGCATTAAAATCATTGTAATAATCATGCAAAATCTCTCAAATTCCTGACATCCATCCACCCACCCACCGATCGATCAATCAATCAATCTTTGATTTATTCTTATTAATAATATAAATTATTATTACTATAGTATTATTATTGTATTTACTACCCCCGGCATCACATTAGGATGACTTTTCAGGCTGCTGCAATGTTAAATGCAGTGATCGCCTTGCATTAAAGAAATATTGCAACACCCTGCGATGTGAAATGCAATAATAATCCTGCAAAACCTCTCAAATGTTAAACGTGACTAATGCATCGTATTAGGATAACTTTGCAGGCTACTGCAATGTTAAATGCAGTGATGGCCTTGCATTAAAGTCATCTAGCGACCCCCAATGGATGTTATATGCATTAAATTAATTGCAATAATTTTGCAAAACCTCTCAAATGTTAAATGCAACAAATGCATCGCATTAGGATGACTTTTCAGGCTGCTGCAATGTTAAATGCAGTGATTGCCTTGCATTAAAGAAATATTGCAACACCCTGCGATGTGAAATGCAATAATAATCCTGCAAAACCTCTCAAATGTTAAACGGGACTAATGCATCGTATTAGGATAACTTTGCAGGCTGCTGCAATGTTAAATGCAGTGATGGCCTTGCATTAAAGTCATCTAGCGACCCACAGTGGGTGTTAAATGCATTAAATTAATTGCAATAATTTTGCAAAACCTCTCAAATGTTAAATGCAACAAATGCATCGCATTAGGATGACTTTTCAGGCTGCTGCAATGTTAAATGCAGTGATCGCCTTGCATTAAAGAAATATTGCAACACCCTGCGATGTGAAATGCAATAATAATCCTGCAAAACCTCTCAAATGTTAAATGCGACTAATGCATCGTATTAGGATAACTTTGCAGGCTGCTGCATTGTTAAATGCAGCGCTGGCGTTGCATTAAAGCAATATTGCAACCCCTGGGATGTTAAATGCAATAAAATTAATTGCAATAATTTTGCAAATCCTCTCAAATGTTAAATGCAATTAGGCTCCTGCAATGTTAAATGCGGCGCAGGCCTTGCATTAAAGCAAAATTGCAGCTGTTCTGGAGTATTAAACGCATTAAAATCATTGTAATAATCATGCAAAATCTCTCAAATTCCTGACATCCATCCACCCACCCACCGATCGATCAATCAATCAATCTTTGATTTATTCTTATTATTAATAATATAAATTATTATTACTATAGTATTATTATTGAATTTACTACCCCCGGCATCGCATTAGGATGACTTTTCAGGCTGCTGCAATGTTAAATGCAGTGATCGCCTTGCATTAAAGAAATATTGCAACACCCTGCGATGTGAAATGCAATAATAATCCTGCAAAACCTCTCAAATGTTAAACGTGACTAATGCATCGTATTAGGATAACTTTGCAGGCTACTGCAATGTTAAATGCAGTGATGGCCTTGCATTAAAGTCATCTAGCGACCCCCAATGGATGTTATATGCATTAAATTAATTGCAATAATTTTGCAAAACCTCTCAAATGTTAAATGCAACAAATGCATCGCATTAGGATGACTTTTCAGGCTGCTGCAATGTTAAATGCAGTGATTGCCTTGCATTAAAGAAATATTGCAACACCCTGCGATGTGAAATGCAATAATAATCCTGCAAAACCTCTCAAATGTTAAACGGGACTAATGCATCGTATTAGGATAACTTTGCAGGCTGCTGCAATGTTAAATGCAGTGATGGCCTTGCATTAAAGTCATCTAGCGACCCACAGTGGGTGTTAAATGCATTAAATTAATTGCAATAATTTTGCAAAACCTCTCAAATGTTAAATGCAACAAATGCATCGCATTAGGATGACTTTTCAGGCTGCTGCAATGTTAAATGCAGTGATCGCCTTGCATTAAAGAAATATTGCAACACCCTGCGATGTGAAATGCAATAATAATCCTGCAAAACCTCTCAAATGTTAAATGCGACTAATGCATCGTATTAGGATAACTTTGCAGGCTGCTGCATTGTTAAATGCAGCGCTGGCGTTGCATTAAAGCAATATTGCAACCCCTGGGATGTTAAATGCAATAAAATTAATTGCAATAATTTTGCAAATCCTCTCAAATGTTAAATGCAATTAGGCTCCTGCAATGTTAAATGCAGCGCAGGCCTTGCATTAAAGCAAAATTGCAGCTGTTCGGGAGTATTAAACGCATTAAAATCATTGTAATAATCATGCAAAATCTCTCAAATTCCTGACATCCATCCACCCACCCACCGATCGATCAATCAATCAATCTTTGATTTATTCTTATTATTAATAATATAAATTATTATTACTATAGTATTATTATTGTATTTACTACCCCCGGCATCGCATTAGGATGACTTTTCAGGCTGCTGCAATGTTAAATGCAGTGATCGCTTTGCATTAAAGAAATATTGCAACACCCTGCGATGTGAAATGCAATAATAATCCTGCAAAACCTCTCAAATGTTAAACGTGACTAATGCATCGTATTAGGATAACTTTGCAGCCTACTGCAATGTTAAATGCAGTGATGGCCTTGCATTAAAGTCATCTAGCGACCCCCAATGGATGTTACATGCATTAAATTAATTGCAATAATTTTGAAAAACCTCTCAAATGTTAAATGCAACAAATGCATCGCATTAGGATGACTTTTCAGGCTGCTGCAATGTTAAATGCAGTGATCGCCTTGCATTAAAGAAATATTGCAACACCCTGCGATGTGAAATGCAATAATAATCCTGCAAAACCTCTCAAATGTTAAACGTGACTAATGCATCGTATTAGGATAACTTTGCAGGCTACTGCAATGTTAAATGCAGTGATGGCCTTGCATTAAAGTCATCTAGCGACCCCCAATGGATGTTATATGCATTAAATTAATTGCAATAATTTTGCAAAACCTCTCAAATGTTAAATGCAACAAATGCATCGCATTAGGATGACTTTTCAGGCTGCTGCAATGTTAAATGCAGTGATCGCCTTGCATTAAAGAAATATTGCAACACCCTGCGATGTGAAATGCAATAATAATCCTGCAAAACCTCTCAAATGTTAAACGTGACTAATGCATCGTATTAGGATAACTTTGCAGGCTACTGCAATGTTAAATGCAGTGATGGCCTTGCATTAAAGTCATCTAGCGACCCCCAATGGATGTTATATGCATTAAATTAATTGCAATAATTTTGCAAAACCTCTCAAATGTTAAATGCAACAAATGCATCGCATTAGGATGACTTTTCAGGCTGCTGCAATGTTAAATGCAGTGATCGCCTTGCATTAAAGAAATATTGCAACACCCTGCGATGTGAAATGCAATAATAATCCTGCAAAACCTCTCAAATGTTAAACGGGACTAATGCATCGTATTAGGATAACTTTGCAGGCTGCTGCAATGTTAAATGCAGTGATGGCCTTGCATTAAAGTCATCTAGCGACCCCCAATGGATGTTATATGCATTAAATTAATTGCAATAATTTTGCAAAACCTCTCAAATGTTAAATGCAACAAATGCATCGCATTAGGATGACTTTTCAGGCTGCTGCAATGTTAAATGCAGTGATCGCCTTGCATTAAAGAAATATTGCAACACCCTGCGATGTGAAATGCAATAATAATCCTGCAAAACCTCTCAAATGTTAAACGGGACTAATGCATCGTATTAGGATAACTTTGCAGGCTGCTGCAATGTTAAATGCAGTGATGGCCTTGCATTAAAGTCATCTAGCGACCCACAGTGGGTGTTAAATGCATTAAATTAATTGCAATAATTTTGCAAAACCTCTCAAATGTTAAATGCAACAAATGCATCGCATTAGGATGACTTTGCAGGCTGCTGCAATGTTAAATGCAGTGATCGCCTTGCATTAAAGAAATATTGCAACACCCTGCGATGTGAAATGCAATAATAATCCTGCAAAACCTCTCAAATGTTAAATGCGACTAATGCATCATATTAGGATAACTTTGCAGGCTGCTGCATTGTTAAATGCAGCGCTGGCGTTGCATTAAAGCAATATTGCAACCCCCTGGGATGTTAAATGCAATAAAATTAATTGCAATAATTTTGCAAATCCTCTCAAATGTTAAATGCAATTAGGCTCCTGCAATGTTAAATGCAGCGCAGGCCTTGCATTAAAGCAAAATTGCAGCTGTTCTGGGGTATTAAACGCATTAAAATCATTGTAATAATCATGCAAAATCTCTCAAATTCCTGACATCCATCCACCCACCCACCGATCGATCAATCAATCAATCTTTGATTTATTCTTATTATTAATAATATAAATTATTATTACTATAGTATTATTATTGAATTTACTACCCCCGGCATCGCATTAGGATGACTTTTCAGGCTGCTGCAATGTTAAATGCAGTGATCGCCTTGCATTAAAGAAATATTGCAACACCCTGCGATGTGAAATGCAATAATAATCCTGCAAAACCTCTCAAATGTTAAACGTGACTAATGCATCGTATTAGGATAACTTTGCAGGCTACTGCAATGTTAAATGCAGTGATGGCCTTCCATTAAAGTCATCTAGCGACCCCCAATGGATGTTATATGCATTAAATTAATTGCAATAATTTTGCAAAACCTCTCAAATTTTAAATGCAACAAATGCATCGCATTAGGATGACTTTTCAGGCTGCTGCAATGTTAAATGCAGTGATTGCCTTGCATTAAAGAAATATTGCAACACCCTGCGATGTGAAATGCAATAATAATCCTGCAAAACCTCTCAAATGTTAAACGGGACTAATGCATCGTATTAGGATAACTTTGCAGGCTGCTGCAATGTTAAATGCAGTGATGGCCTTGCATTAAAGTCATCTAGCGACCCACAGTGGGTGTTAAATGCATTAAATTAATTGCAATAATTTTGCAAAACCTCTCAAATGTTAAATGCAACAAATGCATCGCATTAGGATGACTTTTCAGGCTGCTGCAATGTTAAATGCAGTGATCGCCTTGCATTAAAGAAATATTGCAACACCCTGCGATGTGAAATGCAATAATAATCCTGCAAACCTCTCAAATGTTAAATGCGACTAATGCATCATATTATGATAACTTTGCAGGCTGCTGCATTGTTAAATGCAGCGCTGGCGTTGCATTAAAGCAATATTGCAACCCCTGGGATGTTAAATGCAATAAAATTAATTGCAATAATTTTGCAAATCCTCTCAAATGTTAAATGCAATTAGGCTCCTGCAATGTTAAATGCAGCGCAGGCCTTGCATTAAAGCAAAATTGCAGCTGTTCTGGAGTATTAAACGCATTAAAATCATTGTAATAATCATGCAAAATCTCTCAAATTCCTGACATCCATCCACCCACCCACCAATCGATCAATCAATCAATCTTTGATTTATTCTTATTATTAATAATATAAATTATTATTACTATAGTATTATTATTGTATTTACTACCCCGGCATCGCATTAGGATGACTTTTCAGGCTGCTGCAATGTTAAATGCAGTGATCGCCTTGCATTAAAGAAATATTGCAACACCCTGCGATGTGAAATGCAATAATAATCCTGCAAAACCTCTCAAATGTTAAACGTGACTAATGCATCGTATTAGGATAACTTTGCAGCCTACTGCAATGTTAAATGCAGTGATGGCCTTGCATTAAAGTCATCTAGCGACCCCCAATGGATGTTATATGCATTAAATTAATTGCAATAATTTTGCAAAACCTCTCAAATGTTAAATGCAACAAATGCATCGCATTAGGATGACTTTTCAGGCTGCTGCAATGTTAAATGCAGTGATCGCCTTGCATTAAAGAAATATTGCAACACCCTGCGATGTGAAATGCAATAATAATCCTGCAAAACCTCTCAAATGTTAAACGGGACTAATGCATCGTATTAGGATAACTTTGCAGGCTGCTGCAATGTTAAATGCAGTGATGGCCTTGCATTAAAGTCATCTAGCGACCCACAGTGGGTGTTAAATGCATTAAATTAATTGCAATAATTTTGCAAAACCTCTCAAATGTTAAATGCAACAAATGCATCGCATTAGGATGACTTTTCAGGCTGCTGCAATGTTAAATGCAGTGACTGCCTTGCATTAAAGAAATATTGCAACACCCTGCGATGTGAAATGCAATAATAATCCTGCAAAACCTCTCAAATGTTAAATGCGACTAATGCATCATATTAGGATAACTTTGCAGGCTGCTGCATTGTTAAATGCAGCGCTGGCGTTGCATTAAAGCAATATTGCAACCCCCTGGGATGTTAAATGCAATAAAATTAATTGCAATAATTTTGCAAATCCTCTCAAATGTTAAATGCAATTAGGCTCCTGCAATGTTAAATGCAGCGCAGGCCTTGCATTAAAGCAAAATTGCAGCTGTTCTGGGGTATTAAACGCATTAAAATCATTGTAATAATCATGCAAAATCTCTCAAATTCCTGACATCCATCCACCCACCCACCGATCGATCAATCAATCAATCTTTGATTTATTCTTATTATTAATAATATAAATTATTATTACTATAGTATTATTATTGTATTTACTACCCCCGGCATCGCATTAGGATGACTTTTCAGGCTGCTGCAATGTTAAATGCAGTGATCGCCTTGCATTAAAGAAATATTGCAACACCCTGCGATGTGAAATGCAATAATAATCCTGCAAAACCTCTCAAATGTTAAACGTGACTAATGCATCGTATTAGGATAACTTTGCAGGCTACTGCAATGTTAAATGCAGTGATGGCCTTGCATTAAAGTCATCTAGCGACCCCCAATGGATGTTATATGCATTAAATTAATTGCAATAATTTTGCAAAACCTCTCAAATGTTAAATGCAACAAATGCATCGCATTAGGATGACTTTTCAGGCTGCTGCAATGTTAAATGCAGTGATCGCCTTGCATTAAAGAAATATTGCAACACCCTGCGATGTGAAATGCAATAATAATCCTGCAAAACCTCTCAAATGTTAAACGGGACTAATGCATCGTATTAGGATAACTTTGCAGGCTGCTGCAATGTTAAATGCAGTGATGGCCTTGCATTAAAGTCATCTAGCGACCCACAGTGGGTGTTAAATGCATTAAATTAATTGCAATAATTTTGCAAAACCTCTCAAATGTTAAATGCAACAAATGCATCGCATTAGGATGACTTTTCAGGCTGCTGCAATGTTAAATGCAGTGATCGCCTTGCATTAAAGAAATATTGCAACACCCTGCGATGTGAAATGCAATAATAATCCTGCAAAACCTCTCAAATGTTAAATGCGACTAATGCATCGTATTAGGATAACTTTGCAGGCTGCTGCATTGTTAAATGCAGCGCTGGCGTTGCATTAAAGCAATATTGCAACCCCCTGGGATGTTAAATGCAATAAAATTAATTGCAATAATTTTGCAAATCCTCTCAAATGTTAAATGCAATTAGGCTCCTGCAATGTTAAATGCAGCGCAGGCCTTGCATTAAAGCAAAATTGCAGCTGTTCTGGGGTATTAAACGCATTAAAATCATTGTAATAATCATGCAAAATCTCTCAAATTCCTGACATCCATCCATCCACCCACCGGTCGATCAATCAATCAATCTTAACCACCAATGCACCTGCTTCCCCTCAAACCACCTGCCCCCCCCCTTATCCTGTCAGCCCCTGCCTCAGTTCTCCCCAATCTCCACCACCGACCTCTCTGACCTCTTCACAGGAATAAAAACTGCCACCTGCTCTCTGGACCCCATCCCCTCCAGCTTTGTCAAGGCCTGCCTTCCTGCTCTCTCTCCACTTATCACTGCAACAATAAACTCCTCCCTGTCCACTGGCATCGTCCCGCCATCCCTCAAAATCGCTGCTGTCACCCCCATTCTGAAAAAACCTGGTCTAAACCCTGACACCCCAAACAACTTCAGACCAATCTCCAACCTACCCTTTCTGTCCAAAGTTTTGGAACGTGCTGTAGCTTCCCAACTAAAATACCACCTCTCTACCAATAACCTGTATGAAACTTTCCAATCTGGATTCCGCTCAAACCACTGTACTGAAACTGTGCTCCTCAAAATCACAAACGACATTCTCCTCTCCTCCGACGCTGGCAACCTCAACATCCTCATCCTACTTGACCTCAGCGCCGCCTTTGTCACCATAAATCACTCCATTCTCCTCACCCGACTTGAAACCTCCCTTAACATCACCGGCACAGCCCTATCCTGGTTTAAATCTTACCTCTCTGACAGACACCAGTTCATCTCCATTAACAACTGTAAATCCCCCACCGCTCCCCTCCCCCAAGGTGTCCCCCAAGGCTCAGTCCTTGGCCCCCTCCTCTTCATCCTCTACCTGTTCCCCCTTGGTCAATTAATCCGCCGTCATGGTCTCAACTTCCACTGCTTCGCCGATGATATCCAGCTCCTCATCTCCACCAAGTCAATCTCCTCCACCACACACTCTACACTGACAAACTGCATTACTGAAATAAAATCTTGGCTTCAATCAAACTTCCTCAAACTCAATTGCAACAAATCTGAAATCATCATCATTGGTCCAAAAATGCTCACCAAATCCACCCAAAACTTCATCCTCAACATTGATGGTCTCCCAGTATCCACCTCACCTCACATCCGGAATCTTGGAATCATCCTTGATCAAACCCTCTCCTTCGACAAACACATCAAACACATCACAAAGACAGCCTTCTTCCACCTCAAAAACATTGCCCGTCTCCGTCCATCCCTCTCCTCCACAGCTGCAGAAACCCTCATCCACGCCTTCATCACCTCCCGTCTGGACTACTGCAACAGCCTCCTCTATGGCGCACCCTCAAAAATCATCAATAAACTTCAATACATTCAAAACTCCGCTGCCCGTCTACTCACACACACCTCGATCCGTGACCATATCACCCCCGTCCTTTATAAACTCCACTGGCTCCCCATCCCCCAGAGAATCCAGTACAAAATCCTCCTCATAACCTACAAAGCCCTCCATAACCTGGCCCCATCCTACCTGACCGACCTCCTCCACAGGCACACTCCCACCTGCACCCTCCGCTCTGCCGCTGCCAATCTCCTATCCCCCCACATCCGGACTAAACTCAGATCCTGGGGGGACAGGGCTTTCTCCATCGCTGCTCCCACCCTATGGAACTCACTACCCCAAACCGTTAGAGACTCCCCCACACTCACCACATTCAAAACATCGCTGAAGTCTCACCTGTTCAGTACTGCCTTCAACCACTGAAGGTCACCTCACCTACTGTCTCCTTTCTCTGTTCATTTATTTATTTACTTATTTATCTATTTATTAATTTCCCTATGTTCTCAAAATCTCTGTAAAGCGTCTTTGAGTATATGAAAAGCGCTATATAAATAAAATGTATTAATATTATTATTATTATTAATCTTTGATTTATTCTTATTATTAATAATATAAATTATTATTACTATAGTATTATTATTGTATTTACTACCCCCGGCATCGCATTAGGATGACTTTTCAGGCTGCTGCAATGTTAAATGCAGTGATCGCCTTGCATTAAAGAAATATTGCAACACCCTGCGATGTGAAATGCAATAATAATCCTGCAAAACCTCTCAAATGTTAAACGGGACTAATGCATCGTATTAGGATAACTTTGCAGGCTGCTGCAATGTTAAATGCAGTGATGGCCTTGCATTAAAGTCATCTAGCGACCCACAGTGGGTGTTAAATGCATTAAATTAATTGCAATAATTTTGCAAAACCTCTCAAATGTTAAATGCAACAAATGCATCGCATTAGGATGACTTTTCAGGCTGCTGCAATGTTAAATGCAGTGATCGCCTTGCATTAAAGAAATATTGCAACACCCTGCGATGAGAAATGCAATAATAATCCTGCAAAACCTCTCAAATGTTAAATGCGACTAATGCATCGTATTAGGATAACTTTGCAGGCTGCTGCATTGTTAAATGCAGCGCTGGCGTTGCATTAAAGCAATATTGCAACCCCTGGGATGTTAAATGCAATAAAATTAATTGCAATAATTTTGCAAATCCTCTCAAATGTTAAATGCAATTAGGCTCCTGCAATGTTAAATGCAGCGCAGGCCTTACATTAAAGCAAAATTGCAGCTGTTCTGGGGTATTAAACGCATTAAAATCATTGTAATAATCATGCAAAATCTCTCAAATTCCTGACATCCATCCACCCACCCACCGATCGATCAATCAATCAATCTTTGATTTATTCTTATTATTAATAATATAAATTATTATTACTATAGTATTATTATTGTATTTACTACCCCCGGCATCGCATTAGGATGACTTTTCAGGCTGCTGCAATGTTAAATGCAGTGATCGCCTTGCATTAAAGAAATATTGCAACACCCTGCGATGTGAAATGCAATAATAATCCTGCAAAACCTCTCAAATGTTAAACGTGACTAATGCATCGTATTAGGATAACTTTGCAGGCTACTGCAATGTTAAATGCAGTGATGGCCTTGCATTAAAGTCATCTAGCGACCCCCAATGGATGTTATATGCATTAAATTAATTGCAATAATTTTGCAAAACCTCTCAAATGTTAAATGCAACAAATGCATCGCATTAGGATGACTTTTCAAGCTGCTGCAATGTTAAATGCAGTGATCGCCTTGCATTAAAGAAATATTGCAACACCCTGCGATGTGAAATGCAATAATAATCCTGCAAAACCTCTCAAATGTTAAACGTGACAAATGCATCGTATTAGGATAACTTTGCCGGCTACTGCAATGTTAAATGCAGCGATGGCGTTGCATTAAAGCAATATTGCAACCCCCTGGGATGTTAAATGCAATAAAATTAATTGCAATAATTTTGCAAATCCTCTCAAATGTTAAATGCAATTAGGCTCCTGCAATGTTAAATGCAGCGCAGGCCTTGCATTAAAGCAAAATTGCAGCTGTTCTGGGGTATTAAACGCATTAAAATCATTGTAATAATCATGCAAAATCTCTCAAATTCCTGACATCCATCCACCCACCCACCAGTCGATCAATCAATCAATCTTTGATTTATTCTTATTATTAATAATATAAATTATTATTACTATAGTATTATTATTGTATTTACTACCCCCGGCATCGCATTAGGATGACTTTTCAGGCTGCTGCAATGTTAAATGCAGTGATCGCCTTGCATTAAAGAAATATTGCAACACCCTGCGATGAGAAATGCAATAATAATCCTGCAAAACCTCTCAAATGTTAAACGGGACTAATGCATCGTATTAGGATAACTTTGCAGGCTGCTGCAATGTTAAATGCAGTGATGGCCTTGCATTAAAGTCATCTAGCGACCCACAGTGGGTGTTAAATGCATTAAATTAATTGCAATAATTTTGCAAACCTCTCAAAAGTTAAATGCAACAAATGCATCGCATTAGGATGACTTTTCAGGCTGCTGCAATGTTAAATGCAGTGATCGCCTTGCATTAAAGAAATATTGCAACACCCTGCGATGTGAAATGCAATAATAATCCTGCAAAACCTCTCAAATGTTAAATGCGACTAATGCATCGTATTAGGATAACTTTGCAGGCTGCTGCATTGTTAAATGCAGCGCTGGCGTTGCATTAAAGCAATATTGCAACCCCTGGGATGTTAAATGCAATAAAATTAATTGCAATAATTTTGCAAATCCTCTCAAATGTTAAATGCAATTAGGCTCCTGCAATGTTAAATGCAGCGCAGGCCTTGCATTAAAGCAAAATTGCAGCTGTTCTGGGGTATTAAACGCATTAAAATCATTGTAATAATCATGCAAAATCTCTCAAATTCCTGACATCCATCCACCCACCCACCGATCGATCAATCAATCAATCTTTGATTTATTCTTATTATTAATAATATAAATTATTATTACTATAGT
Organism: Rhinoraja longicauda; assembly: GCF_053455715.1. NCBI lineage: Eukaryota > Metazoa > Chordata > Chondrichthyes > Rajiformes > Arhynchobatidae > Rhinoraja > Rhinoraja longicauda. The sequence continues at coordinate 31,287 of NW_027602286.1, forward strand.
ATTATTATTGTATTTACTACCCGCGGCATCGCATTAGGATGACTTTTCAGGCTGCTGCAATGTTAAATGCAGTGATCGCCTTGCATTAAAGAAATATTGCAACACCCTGCGATGTGAAATGCAATAATAATCCTGCAAAACCTCTCAAATGTTAAACGTGACTAATGCATCGTATTAGGATAACTTTGCAGGCTACTGCAATGTTAAATGCAGTGATGGCCTTGCATTAAAGTCATCTAGCGACCCCCAATGGATGTTATATGCATTAAATTAATTGCAATAATTTTGCAAAACCTCTCAAATGTTAAATGCAACAAATGCATCGCATTAGGATGACTTTTCAGGCTGCTGCAATGTTAAATGCAGTGATCGCCTTGCATTAAAGAAATATTGCAACACCCTGCGATGTGAAATGCAATAATAATCCTGCAAAACCTCTCAAATGTTAAACGTGACTAATGCATCGTATTAGGATAACTTTGCAGGCTGCTGCAATGTTAAATGCAGTGATGGCCTTGCATTAAAGTCATCTAGCGACCCACAGTGGGTGTTAAATGCATTAAATTAATTGCAAAAATTTTGCAAAACCTCTCAAATGTTAAATGCAACAAATGCATCGCATTAGGATGACTTTTCAGGCTGCTGCAATGTTAAATGCAGTGATCGCCTTGCATTAAAGAAATATTGCAACACCCTGCGATGTGAAATGCAATAATAATCCTGCAAAACCTCTCAAATGTTAAATGCGACTAATGCATCGTATTAGGATAACTTTGCAGGCTGCTGCATTGTTAAATGCAGCGCTGGCATTGCATTAAAGCAATATTGCAACCCCCTGGGATGTTAAATGCAATAAAATTAATTGCAAAAATTTTGCAAATCCTCTCAAATGTTAAATGCAATTAGGCTCCTGCAATGTTAAATGCAGCGCAGGCCTTGCATTAAAGCAAAATTGCAGCTGTTCTGGGGTATTAAACGCATTAAAATCATTGTACTAATCATGCAAAATCTCTCAAATTCCTGACATCCACCCACCCACCCACCGATCGATCAATCAATCAATCTTTGACTTATTCTTATTATTAATAATATAAATTATTATTACTATAGTATTATTATTGTATTTACTACCCCTGGCATCGCATTAGGATGACTTTTCAGGCTGCTGCAATGTTAAATGCAGTGATCGCCTTGCATTAAAGAAATATTGCAACACCCTGCGATGTGAAATGCAATAATAATCCTGCAAAACCTCTCAAATGTTAAACGTGACTAATGCATCGTATTAGGATAACTTTGCAGGCTACTGCAATGTTAAATGCAGTGATGGCCTTGCATTAAAGTCATCTAGCGACCCCCAATGGATGTTATATGCATTAAATTAATTGCAATAATTTTGCAAAACCTCTCAAATGTTAAATGCAACAAATGCATCGCATTAGGATGACTTTTCAGGCTGCTGCAATGTTAAATGCAGTGATCGCCTTGCATTAAAGAAATATTGCAACACCCTGCGATGTGAAATGCAATAATAATCCTGCAAAACCTCTCAAATGTAAAACGGGACTAATGCATCGTATTAGGATAACTTTGCAGGCTGCTGCAATGTTAAATGCAGTGATGGCCTTGCATTAAAGTCATCTAGCGACCCACAGTGGGTGTTAAATGCATTAAATTAATTGCAATAATTTTGCAAAACCTCTCAAATGTTAAATGCAACAAATGCATCGCATTAGGATGACTTTTCAGGCTGCTGCAATGTTAAATGCAGTGATCGCCTTGCATTAAAGAAATATTGCAACACCCTGCGATGTGAAATGCAATAATAATCCTGCAAAACCTCTCAAATGTTAAATGCGACTAATGCATCGTATTAGGATAACTTTGCAGGCTGCTGCATTGTTAAATGCAGCGCTGGCGTTGCATTAAAGCAATATTGCAACCCCCTGGGATGTTAAATGCAATAAAATTAATTGCAATAATTTTGCAAATCCTCTCAAATGTTAAATGCAATTAGGCTCCTGCAATGTTAAATGCAGCGCATGCCTTGCATTAAAGCAAAATTGCAGCTGTTCTGGGGTATTAAACGCATTAAAATCATTGTAATAATCATGCAAAATCTCTCAAATTCCTGACATCCATCCACCCACCCACCGATCGATCAATCAATCAATCTTTGATTTATTCTTATTATTAATAATATAAATTATTATTACTATAGTATTATTATTGTATTTACTACCCCCGGCATCGCATTAGGATGCCTTTTCAGGCTGCTGCAATGTTAAATGCAATGATCGCCTTGCATTAAAGAAATATTGCAACACCCTGCGATGTGAAATGCAATAATAATCCTGCAAAACCTCTCAAATGTTAAACGTGACGAATGCATCGTATTAGGACAACTTTGCCGGCTACTGCAATGTTAAATGCAGTGATGGCCTTGCATTAAAGTCATCTAGCGACCCCCAATGGATGTTATATGCATTAAATTAATTGCAATAATTTTGCAAAACCTCTCAAATGTTAAATGCAACAAATGCATCGCATTAGGATGACTTTTCAGGCTGCTGCAATGTTAAATGCAGTGATCGCCTTGCATTAAAGAAATATTGCAACACCCTGCGATGTGAAATGCAATAATAATCCTGCAAAACCTCTCAAAAGTTAAACGTGACTAATGCATCGTATTAGGATAACTTTGCAGGCTACTGCAATGTTAAATGCAGTGATGGCCTTGCATTAAAGTCATCTAGCGACCCCCAATGGATGTTATATGCATTAAATTAATTGCAATAATTTTGCAAAACCTCTCAAATGTTAAATGCAACAAATGCATCGCATTAGGATGACTTCTCAGGCTGCTGCAATGTTAAATGCAGTGATCGCCTTGCATTAAAGAAATATTGCAACACCCTGCGATGTGAAATGCAATAATAATCCTGCAAAACCTCTCAAATGTTAAACGGGACTAATGCATCGTATTAGGATAACTTTGCAGGCTGCTGCAATGTTAAATGCAGTGATGGCCTTGCATTAAAGTCATCTAGCGACCCACAGTGGGTGTTAAATGCATTAAATTAATTGCAATAATTTTGCAAAACCTCTCAAATGTTAAAAGCAACAAATGCATCGCATTAGTATGACTTTTCAGGCTGCTGCAATGTTAAATGCAGTGATCGCCTTGCATTAAAGAAATATTGCAACACCCTGCGATGTGAAATGCAATAATAATCCTGCAAAACCTCTCAAATGTTAAATGCGACTAATGCATCGTATTAGGATAACTTTGCAGGCTGCTGCATTGTTAAATGCAGCGCTGGCGTTGCATTAAAGCAATATTGCAACCCCCTGGGATGTTAAATGCAATAAAATTAATTGCAATAATTTTGCAAATCCTCTCAAATGTTAAATGCAATTAGGCTCCTGCAATGTTAAATGCAGCGCAGGCCTTGCATTAAAGCAAAATTGCAGCTGTTCTGGGGTATTAAACGCATTAAAATCATTGTAATAATCATGCAAAATCTCTCAAATTCCTGACATCCACCCACCCACCCACCGATCGATCAATCAATCAATCTTTGATATATTCTTATTATTAATAATATAAATTATTATTACTATAGTATTATTATTGTATTTACTACCCCCGGCATCGCATTAGGATGACTTTTCAGGCTGCTGCAATGTTAAATGCAGTGATCGCCTTGCATTAAAGAAATATTGCAACACCCTGCGATGTGAAATGCAATAATAATCCTGCAAAACCTCTCAAAAGTTAAACGTGACTAATGCATCGTATTAGGATAACTTTGCAGGCTACTGCAATGTTAAATGCAGTGATGGCCTTGCATTAAAGTCATCTAGCGACCCCCAATGGATGTTATATGCATTAAATTAATTGCAATAATTTTGCAAAACCTCTCAAATGTTAAATGCAACAAATGCATCGCATTAGGATGACTTCTCAGGCTGCTGCAATGTTAAATGCAGTGATCGCCTTGCATTAAAGAAATATTGCAACACCCTGCGATGTGAAATGCAATAATAATCCTGCAAAACCTCTCAAAAGTTAAACGTGACTAATGCATCGTATTAGGATAACTTTGCAGGCTACTGCAATGTTAAATGCAGTGATGGCCTTGCATTAAAGTCATCTAGCGACCCCCAATGGATGTTATATGCATTAAATTAATTGCAATAATTTTGCAAAACCTCTCAAATGTTAAATGCAACAAATGCATCGCATTAGGATGACTTCTCAGGCTGCTGCAATGTTAAATGCAGTGATCGCCTTGCATTAAAGAAATATTGCAACACCCTGCGATGTGAAATGCAATAATAATCCTGCAAAACCTCTCAAATGTTAAACGGGACTAATGCATCGTATTAGGATAACTTTGCAGGCTGCTGCAATGTTAAATGCAGTGATGGCCTTGCATTAAAGTCATCTAGCGACCCACAGTGGGTGTTAAATGCATTAAATTAATTGCAATAATTTTGCAAAACCTCTCAAATGTTAAATGCAACAAATGCATCGCATTAGGATGACTTTTCAGGCTGCTGCAATGTTAAATGCAGTGATCGCCTTGCATTAAAGAAATATTGCAACACCCTGCGATGTGAAATGCAATAATAATCCTGCAAAACCTCTCAAATGTTAAATGCGACTAATGCATCGTATTAGGATAACTTTGCAGGCTGCTGCATTGTTAAATGCAGCGCTGGCGTTGCATTAAAGCAATATTGCAACCCCCTGGGATGTTAAATGCAATAAAATTAATTGCAATAATTTTGCAAATCCTCTCAAATGTTAAATGCAATTAGGCTCCTGCAATGTTAAATGCAGCACAGGCCTTGCATTAAAGCAAAATTGCAGCTGTTCTGGGGTATTAAACGCATTAAAATCATTGTAATAATCATGCAAAATCTCTCAAATTCCTGACATCCACCCACCCACCCACCGATCGATCAATCAATCAATCTTTGATATATTCTTATTATTAATAATATAAATTATTATTACTATAGTATTATTATTGTATTTACTACCCCCGGCATCGCATTAGGATGACTTTTCAGGCTGCTGCAATGTTAAATGCAGTGATCGCCTTGCATTAAAGAAATATTGCAACACCCTGCGATGTGAAATGCAATAATAATCCTGCAAAACCTCTCAAATGTTAAACGTGACTAATGCATCGTATTAGGATAACTTTGCAGGCTACTGCAATGTTAAATGCAGTGATGGCCTTGCATTAAAGTCATCTAGCGACCCCCAATGGATGTTATATGCATTAAATTAATTGCAATAATTTTGCAAAACCCCTCAAATGTTAAATGCAACAAATGCATCGCATTAGGATGACTTTTCAGGCTGCTGCAATGTTAAATGCAGTGATCGCCTTGCATTAAAGAAATATTGCAACACCCTGCGATGTGAAATGCAATAATAATCCTGCAAAACCTCTCAAATGTTAAATGCGACTAATGCATCGTATTAGGATAACTTTGCAGGCTGCTGCAATGTTAAATGCAGTGATGGCCTTGCATTAAAGTCATCTAGCGACCCACAGTGGGTGTTAAATGCATTAAATTAATTGCAATAATTTTGCAAAACCTCTCAAATGTTAAATGCAACAAATGCATCGCATTAGGATGACTTTTCAGGCTGCTGCAATGTTAAATGCAGTGATCGCCTTGCATTAAAGAAATATTGCAACACCCTGCGATGTGAAATGCAATAATAATCCTGCAAAACCTCTCAAATGTTAAATGCGACTAATGCATCGTATTAGGATAACTTTGCAGGCTGCTGCATTGTTAAATGCAGCGCTGGCGTTGCATTAAAGCAATATTGCAACCCCCTGCGATGTTAAATGCAATAAAATTAATTGCAATAATTTTGCAAATCCTCTCAAATGTTAAATGCAATTAGGCTCCTGCAATGTTAAATGCAGCGCAGGCCTTGCATTAAAGCAAAATTGCAGCTGTTCTGGGGTATTAAACGCATTAAAATCATTGTAATAATCATGCAAAATCTCTCAAATTTCTGACATCCACCCACCCACCCACCGATCGATCAATCAATCAATCTTTGATTTAATCTTATTATTAATAATATAAATTATTATTACTATAGTATTATTATTGTATTTACTACCCCCGGCATCGCATTAGGATGACTTTTCAGGCTGCTGCAATGTTAAATGCAGTGATCGCCTTGCATTAAAGAAATATTGCAACACCCTGCGATGTGAAATGCAATAATAATCCTGCAAAACCTCTCAAATGTTAAACGTGACTAATGCATCGTATTAGGATAACTTTGCAGGCTACTGCAATGTTAAATGCAGTGATGGCCTTGCATTAAAGTCATCTAGCGACCCCCAATGGATGTTATATGCATTAAATTAATTGCAATAATTTTGCAAAACCTCTCAAATGTTAAATGCAACAAATGCATCGCATTAGGATGACTTTTCAGGCTGCTGCAATGTTAAATGCAGTGATCGCCTTGCATTAAAGAAATATTGCAACACCCTGCGATGTGAAATGCAATAATAATCCTGCAAAACCTCTCAAATGTTAAACGGGACTAATGCATCGTATTAGGATAACTTTGCAGGCTGCTGCAATGTTAAATGCAGTGATGGCCTTGCATTAAAGTCATCTAGCGACCCACAGTGGGTGTTAAATGCATTAAATTAATTGCAATAATTTTGCAAAACCTCTCAAATGTTAAATGCAACAAATGCATCGCATTAGGATGACTTTTCAGGCTGCTGCAATGTTAAATGCAGTGATCGCCTTGCATTAAAGAAATATTGCAACACCCTGCGCTGTGAAATGCAACAATAATCTGCAAAACCTCTCAAATGTTAAATGCGACTAATGCATCGTATTAGGATAACTTTGCAGGCTGCTGCATTGTTAAATGCAGCGCTGGCGTTGCATTAAAGCAATATTGCAACCCCCTGGGATGTTAAATGCAATAAAATTAATTGCAATAATTTTGCAAATCCTCTCAAATGTTAAATGCAATTAGGCTCCTGCAATGTTAAATGCAGCGCAGGCCTTGCATTAAAGCAAAATTGCAGCTGTTCTGGGGTATTAAACGCATTAAAATCATTGTAATAATCATGCAAAATCTCTCAAATTCCTGACATCCATCCACCCACCCACCGATCGATCAATCAATCAATCTTTGATTTATTCTTATTATTAATAATATAAATTATTATTACTATAGTATTATTATTGTATTTACTACCCCCGGCATCGCATTAGGATGACTTTTCAGGCTGCTGCAATGTTAAATGCAGTGATCGCCTTGCATTAAAGAAATATTGCAACACCCTGCGATGTGAAATGCAATAATAATCCTGCAAAACCTCTCAAATGTTAAACGTGACTAATGCATCATATTAGGATAACTTTGCAGGCTACTGCAATGTTAAATGCAGTGATGGCCTTGCATTAAAGTCATCTAGCGACCCCCAATGGATGTTATATGCATTAAATTAATTGCAATAATTTTGCAAAACCTCTCAAATGTTAAATGCAACAAATGCATCGCATTAGGATGACTTCTCAGGCTGCTGCAATGTTAAATGCAGTGATCGCCTTGCATTAAAGAAATATTGCAACACCCTGCGATGTGAAATGCAATAATAATCCTGCAAAACCTCTCAAATGTTAAACGTGACTAATGCATCATATTAGGATAACTTTGCAGGCTACTGCAATGTTAAATGCAGTGATGGCCTTGCATTAAAGTCATCTAGCGACCCCCAATGGATGTTATATGCATTAAATTAAAACCTCTCAAATGTTAAATGGAACAAATGCATCGCATTAGGATGACTTTTCAGGCTGCTGCAATGTTAAATGCAGTGATCGCCTTGCATTAAAGAAATATTGCAACACCCTGCGATGTGAAATGCAATAATAATCCTGCAAAACCTCTCAAATGTTAAATGCGACTAATGCATCGTATTAGGATAACTTTGCAGGCTGCTGCATTGTTAAATGCAGCGCTGGCGTTGCATTAAAGCAATATTGCAACCCCCTGGGATGTTAAATGCAATAAAATTAATTGCAATAATTTTGCAAATCCTCTCAAATGTTAAATGCAATTAGGCTCCTGCAATGTTAAATGCAGCGCAGGCCTTGCATTAAAGCAAAATTGCAGCTGTTCTGGGGTATTAAACGCATTAAATTCATTGTAATAATCATGCAAAATCTCTCAAATTCCTGATATCCACCCACCCACCCACCGATCGATCAATCAATCAATCTTTGATTTATTCTTATTATTAATAATATAAATTATTATTACTATAGTATTATTATTGTATTTACTACCGCCGGCATCGCATTAGGATGACTTTTCAGGCTGCTGCAATGTTAAATGCAGTGATCGCCTTGCATTAAAGAAATATTGCAACACCCTGCGATGTGAAATGCAATAATAATCCTGCAAAACCTCTCAAATGTTAAACGTGACTAATGCATCGTATTAGGATAACTTTGCAGGCTACTGCAATGTTAAATGCAGTGATGGCCTTGCATTAAAGTCATCTAGCGACCCCCAATGGATGTTATATGCATTAAATTAATTGCAATAATTTTGCAAAACCTCTCAAATGTTAAATGCAACAAATGCATCGCATTAGGATGACTTCTCAGGCTGCTGCAATGTTAAATGCAGTGATCGCCTTGCATTAAAGAAATATTGCAACACCCTGCGATGTGAAATGCAATAATAATCCTGCAAAACCTCTCAAATGTTAAACGGGACTAATGCATCGTATTAGGATAACTTTGCAGGCTGCTGCAATGTTAAATGCAGTGATGGCCTTGCATTAAAGTCATCTAGCGACCCACAGTGGGTGTTAAATGCATTAAATTAATTGCAATAATTTTGCAAAACCTCTCAAATGTTAAATGCAACAAATGCATCGCATTAGGATGACTTTTCAGGCTGCTGCAATGTTAAATGCAGTGATCGCCTTGCATTAAAGAAATATTGCAACACCCTGCGATGTGAAATGCAATAATAATCCTGCAAAACCTCTCAAATGTTAAATGCGACTAATGCATCGTATTAGGATAACTTTGCAGGCTGCTGCATTGTTAAATGCAGTGCTGGCGTTGCATTAAAGCAATATTGCAACCCCCTGGGATGTTAAATGCAATAAAATTAATTGCAATAATTTTGCAAATCCTCTCAAATGTTAAATGCAATTAGGCTCCTGCAATGTTAAATGCAGCGCAGGCCTTGCATTAAAGCAAAATTGCAGCTGTTCTGGGGTATTAAACGCATTAAAATCATTGTAATAATCATGCAAAATCTCTCAAATTCCTGACATCCATCCACCCACCCACCGATCGATCAATCAATCAATCTTTGATTTATTCTTATTATTAATAATATAAATTATTATTACTATAGTATTATTATTGTATTTACTACCCCCGGCGTCGCATTAGGATGACTTTTCAGGCTGCTGCAATGTTAAATGCAGTGATCGCCTTGCATTAAAGAAATATTGCAACACCCTGCGATGTGAAATGCAATAATAATCCTGCAAAACCTCTCAAATGTTAAACGTGACTAATGCATCGTATTAGGATAACTTTGCAGGCTACTGCAATGTTAAATGCAGTGATGGCCTTGCATTAAAGTCATCTAGCGACCCCCAATGGATGTTATATGCATTAAATTAATTGCAATAATTTTGCAAAACCTCTGAAATGTTAAATGCAACAAATGCATCGCATTAGGATGACTTCTCAGGCTGCTGCAATGTTAAATGCAGTGATCGCCTTGCATTAAAGAAATATTGCAACACCCTGCGATGTGAAATGCAATAATAATCCTGCAAAACCTCTCAAATGTTAAACGGGACTAATGCATCGTATTAGGATAACTTTGCAGGCTGCTGCAATGTTAAATGCAGTGACGGCCTTGCATTAAAGTCATCTAGCGACCCACAGTGGGTGTTAAATGCATTAAATTAATTGCGATAATTTTGC
>NW_027602287.1:0-41317 GCF_053455715.1 Rhinoraja longicauda
CCCCATCCCCCATCCCCCATCCCCCATCCCCCCATCCCCCCTATCCCCATCCCCCTATCCCCATCCCCCATCCCCCATCCCCCTATCCCCATCCCCCATCCCTATCCCCATCCCCCATCCCCCATCCCCCATCCCATCCCCCATCCCCCATCCCCCATCCCCATCCCATCCCCATCCCCATCCCCTATCCCCCCATCCCCCTATCCCCCATCCCCCATCCCCCATCCCCCTATCCCCCATCCCCCTATCCCCATCCCCCATCCCCCCATCCCCTATCCCCTTCCCCCATCCCCCATCCCCCCATCCCCCATCCCCCTATCCCCATCCCCATCCCCCATCCCCCATCCCCATCCCCCATCCCCATCCCCATATCCCCATCCCCCCATCCCCCTATCCCATCCCCATCCCCCATCCCCCACCCCCCATCCCCATCCCCCTATCCCCATCCCCCATCCCCCTATCCCCATCCCACATCCCCCTATCCCCCATCCCCCATCCCCCCTATCCCCCATCCCCCTATCCCCCATCCCCCATCCCCCATCCCCCATCCCCCTCCCCCATCCCCCATCCCCCTATCCCCCATCCCCCTATCCCCCCATCCCCCATCCCCCTATCCCCCATCACCCTATCCCCCATCCCCTATCCCCCCTATCCCCCATCCCCCATCCCCCATCCCCCTATCCCCATCCCCATCCCCATCCCCATATCCCCCTATCCCCCATCCCCCATCCCCCTATCCCCCATCCCCCATCCCCTATCCTCCATTCCCCTATCCCCCATCCCCATCCCCCATCCCCCATCCCCCATCCCCCATCCCCCATTACCCATCCCCCATCCCCCATCCCACATCCCCCATCCCCTATCCCCCATCCCCCATCCCCCTATCCCCATCCCCCATCCCCCTATCCCCATCCCCCATCCCCCTATCCCCCCTATCCCCATCCCCATCCCCCATCCCCCATCCCCCATCCCCTATCCCCCATCCTCCATCCCCCTATCACCCATCCCCCTATCCCCCATCCTGCATTCCCAATCCCCCATCCCCCATCCCCCATCCCCCATCCCCCATCCCCCTATCCCCATCCCCCATCCCCCTATCCCCATCCCCCTATCCCCCTATCCCCCATCCCCCATCCCCCGTCCCCCATCCCCCATCCCCCATCCACCATCCCCCTATCCCCATCCCCCATCCCCCATCCCCCATCCCCATCCCCCATCCCCCATCCCCCATCCCTAATCCCCAATCCCCCATCCCCCATCCCCCATCCCCCATCCCCCATCCCCCATCCCCCATCCCCCATCCCCCATCCCCCATCCCCCATCCCCCATCCCCCTATCCCCCATCCCCATCCCCCTATCCCCATCCCCTATCCCCATCCCCCATCCCCATCCCCCATCCCCCATCCACCATCCCCATCCCCCTATCCCCATCCCCCATCCCCCATCCCCCATCCCCCATCCCCCTATCCCCATCCCCCATCCTCCATCCCCTATCCCCATCCCCCTATCCCCATCCCCCATCCCCCATCCCCATCCCCATCCCCCATCCCCCACCCCCCATCCCCCATCCCCCATCCCCCATCCCCATCCCTAATCCCCCATCCCCCATCCCCCATCCCCCATCCCCCATCCCCCCATCCCCCATCCCCCCTATCACCCATCCCCCTATCCCCCATCCCCCATTCCCAATCCCCCATCCCCCTATCCCCATCCCCCATCCCCCATCCCCCATCCCCCATCCCCCATCCCCCTATCCGCATCCCCCATCCCCCATCCCCCTATCCCCCTATCCCCCATCCCCCATCCCCCGTCCCCCATCCCCCATCCCCCATCCCCCATCCCCCTATCCCCATCCCCCATCCCCCATCCCCATCCCCCATCCCCCATCCCCCATCCCCCATCCCCCTATCCGCATCCCCCATCCCCCATCGCCCATCCCCCATCCCCCATCCCCATCCCCCTATCCGCATCCCCCATCCCCCATCCCCCTATCCCCCATCCCCCATCCCCATCCCCCTATCCCCCATCCCCCCATCCCCCCTATCCCCCATCCCCCATCCCCCTATCCCCCATCCCCCATCCCCATCCCCCTATCACCATCCCCCATCCCCCTATCCCCCATCCCCCATCCCCCATCCCCCTATCCCCCCATCCCCCATCCCCATCCCCCTATCCCCATCCCCATCCCCCATCCCCCATCCCCCATCCCCCATCCCCCATCCCCCATCCCCCATCCCCATCCCCCATCCCCATCCCCTATCCCCATCCCCCATCCCCCATCCCCCATCACCCATCCCCATCCCCATCCCCCATCCCCATCCCCCTATCCCCATCTCCCATCCCCCTATCCCCCATCCCCTATCCCCATCCCCCATCCCCCATCCCCCCTATCCCCCATCCCCCTATCCCCATCCCCCATCCCCCATCCCCCTATCCCCATCCCCCATCCCCCATCCCCCATCCCCCTATCCCCAACCCCCATCCCCCATCCCCCTATCCCCCATCCCCCTATCCCCCATCCCCCTATCCCCCATCCCCCTATCCCCATCCCCCATCCCCATCCCCCATCCCCATCCCCCTATCCCCATCCCCATCCCCTATCCCCCCATCCCCTATCCCCATCCCCCATCCCCCACCCCCCTATCCCCCATCCCCCTATCCCCATCCCCCATCCCCCATCCCCCTATCCCCCATCCCCCTATCCCCCATCCCCCTATCCCCATCCCCCATCCCCTATCCCCATCCCCCTATCCCCATCCCCCATCCCCCATCCCCCATCCCCCATCCCCCATCCCCCTATCCCCCATCCCCCATCCCCCATCCCCCTATCCCCCATCCCCCATCCCCCTATCCCCCATCCCCCATCCCCCTATCCCCCATCCCCCATCCCCATCCCCCTATCACCATCCCCCATCCCCTATCCCCCATCCCCCATCCCCCATCCCCCTATCCCCCCATCCCCCATCCCCCATCCCCCTATCCCCCATCCCCATCCCCCATCCCCCATCCCCCATCCCCCATCCCCCATCCCCATCCCCCATCCCCCATCCCCCATCCCCCATCCCCCATCCCCATCCCCCATCCCCATCCCCATCCCCCATCCCCCATCCCCCATCCCCCATCCCCCCATCCCCATCCCCATCCCCATCCCCCTATCCCCATCTCCCATCCCCCTATCCCCCATCCCCCTATCCCCATCCCCCATCCCCCATCCCCCCTATCCCCCATCCCCCTATCCCCATCCCCCATCCCCCATCCCCCTATCCCCATCCCCCCATCCCCCATCCCCCATCCCCCATCCCCCTATCCCCATCCCCCATCCCCCATCCCCCTATCCCCCATCCCCCTATCCCCCATCCCCCTATCCCCATCCCCCATCCCCTATCCCCATCCCCCTATCCCCATCCCCCATCCCCCCATCCCCCATCCCCCATCCCCCTATCCCCATCCCCCATCCCCCATCCCCCTATCCCCCATCCCCCATCCCCCTATCCCCCATCCCCCATCCCCCTATCCCCCATCCCCATCCCCATCCCCCTATCACCATCCCCCATCCCCCTATCCCCCATCCCCCATCCCCCATCCCCCTATCCCCCATCCCCCATCCCCCATCCCCATCCCCCTATCCCCATCCCCCATCCCCCATCCCCCATCCCCCATCCCCCATCCCCCATCCCCATCCCCCATCCCCCATCCCCCATCCCCCATCCCCCATCCCCCATCCCCCATCCCCCATCCCCATCCCCATCCCCATCCCCCATCCCCCATCCCCCATCCCCCATCCCCATCCCCATCCCCATCCCCCTATCCCCATCTCCCATCCCCCTATCCCCCCATCCCCCTATCCCCATCCCCCATCCCCCATCCCCCTATCCCCCATCCCCCTATCCCCATCCCCCATCCCCCATCCCCCTATCCCCATCCCCCATCACCCATCCCCCATCCCCCATCCCCCTATCACCATCCCCCATCCCCCATCCCCCTATCCCCCATCCCCCTATCCCCCATCCCCCTATCCCCCATCCCCCTATCCCCCATCCCCCATCCCCCATCCCCCATCCCCATCCCCCTATCCCCATCCCCCATCCCCATCCCCCATCCCCCTATCCCCATCCCCCATCCCCATCCCCCTATCCCCATCCCCCTATCCCCATCCCCCATCCCCCATCCCCCATCCCCCATCCCCCATCCCCATCCCCCTATCCCCATCCCCCATCCCCCATCCCCCCTATCCCCCATCCCCCATCACCCATCCCCCATCCCCCATCCCCCATCCCCATCCCCATATCCCCATCCCCCATCCCCCATCCCCCATCCCCCATCCCCCATCCCATCCCCATATCCCCATCCCCATCCCCCATCCCCCATCCCCCTACCCCATCCCCCTATCCCCATCCCCCATCCCCCATCCCCCTATCCCCATTCCCCATCCCCCTATCCCCATCCCCCATCCCCATCCCCCTATCCCCATCCCCCATCCCCCATCCCCCACCCCCCATCCCCATCCCCCTATCCCCCATCCCCCTATCCCCATCCCCCATCCCCCATCCCCCTATCCCCCATCCCCTTATCCCCAACCCCCATCCCCCACCCCCTATCCCCATCCCCCCATCCCCCATCCCCCTATCCCCCCATCCCCCTATCCCCATCCCCCATCCCCCATCCCCCTATCCCCATCCCCCATCCCCCACCCCTATCCCCCATCCCCCATCCCCCATCCCCATCCCCATATCCCCATCCCCCATCCCCCTATCCCCCATCCCCCATCCCCCATCCCCCATCCCCATCCCCCTATCCCCATCCCCATCCCCCATCCCCCATCCCCCATCCCCATCCCCATCCCCATCCCCCTATCCCCCATCCCCCCATCCCCATCCCCATCCCCCATCCCCATCCCCCATCCCCCCCATCCCCCATCCCCCCCATCCCCCACCCCCCATCCCCATCCCCCATCCCCCATCCCCCATCCCCATCCCCCATCCCCATCCCCCTATCCGCATCCCCATCCCCCATCCCCCACCCCCATCCCCCTATCCCCCATCCCCCATCCCCATCCCCCATCCCCATCCCCCTATCCCCCATCCCCCATCCCCATCCCCATCCCCATCCCCCATCCCCCATCCCCTATCCCCCATCCCCATCACACTATCCCCCATCCCCCATCCCCCTATCCCCCATCCCCCTACCCCATCCCCCAACCCCCACCCCCTATCCCCCACCCCCATCCCCCTATCCCCCATCCCCCATCCCCCCTATCCCCAACCCCCATTCTCCACCCCCATCCCCCATCCCCCATCCCCCATCCCCCATCCCCCATCCCCCAACCCCCATCCACCTATCCCCCATCCTCCATCCCCCATCCCCCATCCCCCATCCCCCATCCCCCCATCCCCATCCCCCATCCCCCATCCCCCATCCCCCTATCCCCATCCCCCATCCCCCATCCCCCATCCCCCTATCCCCATCCCCATCCCCTATCCCCCACCCCCCATCCCCCCATCCCCCTATCCGCATCCCCCATCCCCCATCCCCCATCCCCCATCCCCATATCCCCATCCCCCATCCCCCTATCCCCCATCCCCCATCCCCCATCCCCATCCCCCTATCCCCATCCCCCATCCCCCATCCCCATCCCCATCCCCATCCCCATCCCCCATCCCCCATCCCCATCCCCCTATCCCCCATCCCCCATCCCCATCCCCCTATCCCCCATCCCCCATCTACATCCCCCATCCCCATCCCCATCCCCCCATCCCCCATCCCCCCATCCCCATCCCCCATCCCCATCCCCCATCCGCCATCCCCCAGCCCATCCCCCATCCCCATCCCCCTATCCGCATCCCCCATCCCCCATCCCCATCCCCCTATCCCCCATCCCCCATCCCCCATCCCCCACCCCCCATCCCCATCCCCCTATCCCCCATCCCCCATCCCCATCCCCATCCCCCATCCCCCATCCCCTATCCCCCATCCCCCATCCCCCTATCCCCCATCCCCCTATCCCCCATCCCCCTATCCCCATCCCCCATCCCCCTATCCCCCATCCCCCATCCCCCTATCCCCCATCCCCCATCCCCCTATCCCCCATCCCCCATTCTCCATCCCCCATCCCCCATCCCCCATCCCCCATCCCCCATCCCCCATCCCCCATCCCCCATCCCCCATCCACCTATCCCCATCCCCCATCCCCCATCCCCCATCCCCCATCCCCATCCCCCATCCCCCATCCCCCATCCCCCATCCCCCTATCCCCATCCCCCATCCCCATCCCCCATCCCCCTATCCCCATCCCCCATCCCCATCCCCCATTCCCCCATCCCCCATCCCCCATCCCCCATCCCCCTATCCCCATCCCCCATCCCCCATCCCCCATCCCCCATCCCCCATCCCCCATCCCCCTATCCCCATCCCCCATCCCCCATCCCCCTATCCCCATCCCCATCCCCCATCCCCCATCACCCATCCCCCATCCCCATCCCCCATCCCCCATCCCCCATCCCCCATCCCCCATCCACCTATCCCCATCCCCCATCCCCCATCCCCCATCCCCATCCCCCATCCCCCAACCCCCATCCCCCATCCCCCATCCCCCTATCCCCATCCCCCATCCCCATCCCCCATCCCCCTATCCCCATCCCCCATCCCCATCCCCCATTCCCCCATCCCCCATCCCCCATCCCCCCATCCCCATCCCCCATCCCCCATCCCCCATCCCCCATCCCCCATCCCCCTATCCCCATCCCCCATCCCCCATCCCCCTATCCCCATCCCCATCCCCCATCCCCCATCACCCATCCCCCATCCCCCATCCCCCATCCCCCTATCCCCATCCCCCATCCCCCATCCCCCATCCCCCACCCCCTATCCCCATCCCACATCCCCCTATCCCCATTCCCCATCCCCCATCCCCCATCCCCCATTCCCCATCCCCCATCCCCCATCCCCCATCCCCCTATCCGCATCCCCCATCACCCTATCCCCATCCCCCATCCCCCATCCCCCATCCCCCATCCCCCATCCCCATCCCCCTATCCCCATCCCCCATCCCCCATCCCCTATCCCCATCCCCCATCCCCCATCCCCATCCCCCTATCCCCATCCCCATCCCCCATCCCCATCACCCATCACCCATCCCCCATCCCCCATCCCCCATCCCCCTATCCCCATCCCCCATCCCCCATCCCCCACCCCCCTATCCCCATCCCACATCCCCCTATCCCCATTCCCCATCCCCCATCCCCCATCCCCCATTCCCCATCCCCCATCCCCCATCCCCCATCCCCCTATCCGCATCCCCCATCCCCCTATCCCTATCCCCATCCCCCATCCCCTTATCCCCATCCCCCATCCCCCATCCCCCATCCCCCATCCCCCATCCCCCATCCCCCATCCCCCATCCCCCATCCCCCATCCCCCATCCCCCATCCCCCTATCCCCACCCCCCCATCCCCCACCCCCCTATCCGCATCCCCCATCCCCCATCCCCCATCCCCATCCCCCATCCCCCTATCCCCATCCCCCATCCCCCATCCCCCATCCCCCATCCCCCATCCCCCATCCCCCATCCCCCATCCCCCTATCCCCATCCCCATCCCCTATCCCCATCCCCCCATCCCCCATCCCCCTATCCGCATCCCCCATCCCCCATCCCCCATCCCCCTATCCGCATCCCCCATCCCCCATCCCCCATCCCCCATCCCCCATCCCCCATCCCCCATCCCCCTATCCCCATCCCCCCATCCCCCATCCCCCTATCCGCATCCCCCATCCCCCATCCCCCATCCCCATCCCCCATCCCCCTATCCCCATCCCCCATCCCCCATCCCCCATCCCCCATCCCCCTATCCCCATCCCCCCATCCCCATCCCCCTATCCGCATCCCCCATCCCCCATCACCCATCCCCATCCCCCATCCCCCTATCCCCATCCCCCATCCCCCATCCCCCATCCCCCTATCCCCATCCCCATCCCCTATCCCCATCCCCATCCCCCATCCCCCATCCCCATCCCCCATCCCCTATCCCCATCCCCCATCCCCATCCCCCATCCCCCATCCCCCATCCCCCATCCCCCATCCCCATCCCCCATCCCCCATCCCCCACCCCCCTATCCCCATCCCCCATCCCCCATCCCCATCCCCCATCCCCCATCCCCCACCCCCCTATCCCCATCCCCCATCCCCCATCCCCATCCCCCATCCCCCATCCCCCATCCCCCACCCCCCATCCCCCATCCCCCATCCCCCTATCCCCATCCCCATCCCCCATCCCCCATCCCCCATCCCCCTATCCCCATCCCCCTATCCCCATCCCCCTATCCCCATCCCCCTATCCCCATCCCCCATCCCCCATCCCCCATCCCCCATCCCCCATCCCCCATCCCCCATCCCCATCTCCCATCCCCCATCCCCCATCCCCCCATCCCCCATCCCCCATCCCCCATCCCCCATCCCCCATCCCCCATCCCCCATCCCCCACCCCCCATCCCCCATCCCCCATCCCCCATCCCCCATCCCCCTATCCCCCATCCCCCATCCCCCTATCCCCATCCCCCATCCCCCTATCCCCATCCCCCATCCCCCTATCCCCCATCCCCCATCCCCTATCCCCATCCCCCTATCCCCATCCCCCATCCCCCATCCCCCTATCCCCCATACCCCATCCCCCTATCCCCATCCCCCATCCCCCTATCCCCCATCCCCCATCCCCCTATCCCCCATCCCCATCCCGCTATCCCCATCCCCCATCCCACATCCCCCATCCCCCATCTCCCCTCCCCCATCCCCCTATCCCCATCCCCCATCCCCCATCCCCCATCCCCCATCCCCCTATCCCCCATCCCCCATCCCCCATCCCCCATCCCCAATCCCCCATCCCCTATCCCCATCCCCCATCCCCCCTCCCCCATCCCCCTATCCCCATCCCCCATCCCCCATCTCCCATCTCCCATCCCCCATCCCCCATCCCCCATCCCCCATCCCCCATCGCCCATCACCCATCCCCCTATCACCCATCCCCCATCCCCCATCCCCATCCCCCATCCCCATCCCCCATCCCCCATCCCCCATCCCCTATCCCCATCCCCCATCCCCCATCCCCCATCCCCCATCCCCCATCCCCCATCCCCCTATCCCCCATCCCCCATCCCCCTATCCCCATCCCCCATCCCCCTATCCCCATACCCATCCCCCTATCCCCATCCCCCATCCCCCATCCCCCATCACCCTATCCCCCATCCCCCATCCCCCATCCCCATCCCCCTATCCCCATCCCCCATCCCCCATCCCCCATCCCCATCCCCCATCCCCCTATCCCCCATCCCCCATCCCCCTATCCCCATCCCCCATCCCCCATCCCCCATCCCCCATCCCCCATCCCCCTAACCCCATCCCCATCCCCCATCCCCCATCCCCCATCCCCCATCCCCCACCCCCCATCCCCCTATCCCCATCCCCCATCCCCAATCCCCCATCCCCCATCCCCCATCCCCCATCCCCCATCCCCCTATCCCCATCCCCATCCCCATCCCCATCCCCATCCCCCATCCCCCTATCCCCATCCCCCATCCCCCATCCCCATCCCCCATCCCCCTATCCCCCATCCCCCATCCCCCTATCCCCATCCCCCATCCCCCATCCCCCTATCCCCATCCCCCATCCCCCATCCCCCATCCCCCATCCCCCATCCCCCATCCCCCATCCCCCATCCCCCACCCCCCCCATCCCCTATCCCCATCCCCCATCCCCAATCCCCCATCCCCCATCCCCCATCCCCCATCCCCCATCCCCCATCCCCCATCCCCCATCCCCCATCCCCCATCCCCCATCCCCCATCCCCTATCCCCATCCCCCATCCCCATCCCCATCCCCCATCCCCATCCCCCATCCCCCATCCCCCATCCCCATCCCCCATCCCCCCTATCCCCCATCCCCCTATCCCCATCCCCCTATCCCCCATCCCCCATCCCCCTATCCCACCCCCCTTCCCCATCCCCCCATCCCCCTATCCCCATCCCCATCCCCCTATCCCCCATCCCCCATCCCCCTATCCCCATCCCCCCAACCCCCCATCCCCCATCCCCCTATCCCCACCCCCCATCCCCATCCCCATCCCCCACCCCCATCCCCCAACCCCCAACCCACAACCCCCATCCCCACCCCATCCCCCACCCCCATCCCCAACCCCCATCCCCCATCCCCATCCCCCCAACCCCCACCCCCATCCCCCATCCCCCAACCCCATCCCCCCATCCCCCACCCCCATCCCCCAACCCCCATCCCCCAACCCCCATCCCCCAACCCCATCCCCCATCCCCCATCCCCCAACCCCCTACCCCCATCCCCCATCCCCCATCCCCCATCCCCCCATCCCACCCCCATCCCCATCCCCCATCCCCCATCCCCCCATCCCCCATCCCCCATCCCCCAATCCCCCATCCCCCCAACCCCCCATCCCCCAACCCCCATCCCCCTATCCCCATCCCCCAACCCCCATCCCCCATCCCCCATCCCCATCCCCCTATCCCCATCCCCCATCCCCCTATCCCCATCCCCCATCCCCATCCCCCACCCCCCAACCCCCTCCCCCATCCCCCATCCCCCCACCCCATCCCCCATCCCCCATCCCCACCCCTATCCCCCATCCCCCATCCCCCATCCCCCATCCCCCCCTCCCCCCTCCCCCATCCCCCTATCCCCATCCCCCATCCCCAACCCCCACCCCCATCCCCCATCCCCCATCCCCCAATCCCCCATCCCCCATCCCCCATCCCCCATCCCCAATCCCCCATCCCCAACCCCATCCCCATCCCCCATCCCCCCTCCCCCATCCCCCACCCCCATCCCCATCCCCCATCCCCCATCCCCCAACCCCCCACCCCCATCCCCCATCCCCCATCCCCCAACCCCCCATCCCCCATCCCCATCACCCATCCCCCCAATCCCCCACCCCCCAACCCCCATCCCCCCATCCCCATCCCCCATCCCCCATCCCCCATCCCCCATCCCCCACCCCCCATCCCCACCCCCATCCCCCATCCCCCTATCCCCCATCCCCCAACCCCCAATCCCCATCCCCCATCCACCTATCCCCATCCCCCATCCCCCTATCCCCATCCCCCATCCCCCATCCCCCATCCCCCTATCCCCCATCCCCCATCCCCCATCCCCATCCCCCTATCCCCATCCCCCCATCCCCCATCCCCATCCCCATCCCCCATCCCCCATCCCCCTATCCCCATCCCCCATCCCCCTATCCCCATCCCCATCCCCCACCCCCATCCCCCTATCCCCATCCCCCATCCCCCATCCCCCATCCCCCACCCACCATCCCCCCACACCCCCATCCCCCATCCCCCATCCCCATCCCCTATCCCCCATCCCCCATCCCCCATCCCCCTATCCCCATCCCCCATCCCCCATCCCCCATCCCCCTATCCCCCATCCCCCATCCCCCGACCCCATCCCCCATCCCCCATCCCCCTACCCCCATCCCCCATCCCCCATCCCCCATCCCCATCCCCCATCCCCCCATCCCCCACCCCCCCATCCCCTATCCCCATCCCCCATCCCCAATCCCCCATCCCCCATCCCCCATCCCCATCCCCCATTACCCATCCCCCCATCCCCCAACCCCCCATCCCCCATCCCCCTATCCCCATCCCCCATCCCCATCCCCCATCCCCATCCCCGTCCCCCATCCCCCACCCCATCCCCCATCCCCCTATCCCCATCCCCCATCCCCATCCCCCTATCCCCCATCCCCCATCCCCCATCCCCTACCCCATCCCCCATCCCCACCCCCATCCCCCATCCCCGTCCCCCATCCCCCATCCCCATCCCCCATCCCCCTCCATCCCCATCCCCCAATCCCCATCCCCCCCTATCCCCCATCCCCCATCCCCCATCCCCATCCCCTATCCCCATCCCCCTATCCCCCATCCCCCATCCCCCATCCCCACCCCCCATCCCCTATCCCCCATCCCCCTATCCCCATCCCCATCCCCCTATCCCCCATCCCCATCCCCCTATCCCCATCCCCCATCCCCCATCCCCCATCCCCCATCCCCCTATCCCCCTATCCCCCATCCCCATCCCCCTATCCCCATCCCCCATCCCCCATCCCCCATCCCCATCCCCCTATCCCCCCATCCCCCATCCCCCTATCCCACCCCCCATCCCCATCCCCCATCCCCCTATCCCCATCCCCATCCCCCTATCCCCATACCCATCCCCCTATCCCCATCCCCCATCCCCCATCCCCCATCACCCTATCCCCCATCCCCCATCCCCCATCCCCATCCCCCAATCCCCATCCCCCATCCCCCATCCCCCATCCCCCATCCCCCCATCCCCCTATCCCCATCCCCCATCCCCCTATCCCCATCCCCCATCCCCCATCCCCCATCCCCCATCCCCCATCCCCCTACCCCATCCCCATCCCCCATCCCCCATCCCCCCATCCCCCCCACCCCCCATCCCCCTATCCCCACCCCCATCCCCCAATCCCCCATCCCCCATCCCCCATCCCCCCATCCCCCATCCCCCTATCCCCATCCCCATCCCCATCCCCATCCCCATCCCCCATCCCCCTATCCCCATCCCCCATCCCCCATCCCCATCCCCCATCCCCCTATCCCCCATCCCCATCCCCCTATCCCCATCCCCCATCCCCCATCCCCCTATCCCCATCCCCATCCCCCATCCCCCATCCCCATCCCCCATCCCCCATCCCCCATCCCCCACCCCCCATCCCCTATCCCCATCCCCCATCCCCAATCCCCCATCCCCCATCCCCCATCCCCCATCCCCCATCCCCCATCCCCCATCCCCATCCCCCATCCCCCCATCCCCTATCCCCATCCCCCATCCCCATCCCCATCCCCCATCCCCATCCCCATCCCCCATCCCCCATCCCCATCCCCCATCCCCCTATCCCCCATCCCCCTATCCCCATCCCCCTATCCCCCATCCCCCATCCCCCTATCTCCACCCCCCTTCCCCTATCCCCCATCCCCCTATCCCCATCCCCATCCCCCTATCCCCCATCCCCCATCCCCCTATCCCCATCCCCCATCCCCCTATCCCCCATCCCCCTATCCCCATCCCCCATCCCCATCCCCCATCCCCCATCCCCCATCCCCCATCCCCCTATCCACATCCCCCATCCCCCCATCCCCATCCCCCATCCCCATCCCCCATCCCCCTATCCCCATCCCCCATCCCCTCCCCCATCCCCCATCCCCCATCCCATCCCCCATCCCCATCCCCCATCCCCCTATCCCCATCCCCCATCCCCCATCCCCCTATCCCCATCCCCCATCCCCCATCCCCCATCCCCCTATCCCCATCCCCCATCCCCCATCCCCCATCCCCCCCCATCCCCATCCCCCATCCCCATCCCCCATCCCCCATCCCCCTATCCCCATCCCCCATCCCCCTATCCCCCATCCCCCATCCCCCATCCCCCTAACCCCCATCCCCCTATCCCCATCCCCCATCCCCCATCCCCCATCCCCATCCCCCTATCCCCATCCCCCATCCCCCTATCCCCCATCCCCCCATCCCCATCCCCCCATCCCCCTTCCCCCATCCCCCATCCCCCTATCCCCATCCCCCTATCCCCCATCCCCATCCCGCTATCCCCATCCCCCATCCCCCATCCCCCATCCCCCCTCCCCCATCCCCCTATCCCCATCCCCCATCCCCATCCCCCATCCCCCATCCCCCATCCCCCATCCCCCATCCCCCTATCCCCCATCCCCCATCCCCCATCCCCCATCCCCAATCCCCCATCCCCTATCCCCATCCCCCATCCCCCATCCCCCCTCCCCCATCCCCCTATCCCCATCCCCATCCCCCATCTCCCATCTCCCATCCCCCATCCCCCATCCCCCATCCCCCATCCCCCATCCCCCATCGCCCATCACCCATCCCCCTATCCCCCATCCCCCATCCCCCATCCCCCATCCCCATCCCCCATCCCCCATCCCCCATCCCCCATCCCCCACCCCCCATCCCCATCCCCCATCCCCCATCCCCCTATCCCCCATCCCCCATCCCCCTATCCCCATCCCCCATCCACCTATCCCCATCCCCCATCCCCCTATCCCCATCCCCCATCCCCCATCCCCCATCCCCCTATCCCCCATCCCCCATCCCCCATCCCCATCCCCCTATCCCCATCCCCCATCCCCCATCCCCATCCCCATCCCCCATCCCCCATCCCCCTATCCCCATCCCCCATCCCCCTATCCCCATCCCCCATCCCCCATCCCCCATCCCCCTATCCCCATCCCCCATCCCCCATCCCCCATCCCCCATCCCCCATCCACCATCCCCCACCCCCCATCCCCCATCCCCCATCCCCATCCCCTATCCCCATCCCCCATCCCCCATCCCCCTATCCCCATCCCCCATCCCCCATCCCCCATCCCCCATCCCCCTATCCCCCATCCCCCATCCCCCGATCCCCATCCCCCATCCCCCATCCCCCTATCCCCATCCCCCATCCCCCATCCCCCATCCCCATCCCCCATCCCCCATCCCCCACCCCCCATCCCCTATCCCCATCCCCCATCCCCCAATCCCCCATCCCCCATCCCCCATCCCCATCCCCCATTACACATCCCCCATCCCCCATCCCCCATCCCCCATCCCCCTATCCCCATCCCCCATCCCCATCCCCCATCCCCCATCCCCGTCCCCATCCCCCATCCCCATCCCCCATCCCCCTATCCCCATCCCCCTATCCCCATCCCCCTATCCCCCATCCCCCATCCCCCTATCCCCACCCCCCATCCCCTATCCCCCATCCCCCTATCCCCATCCCCATCCCCCTATCCCCCATCCCCATCCCCCTATCCCCATCCCCCATCCCCCATCCCCCATCCCCCATCCCCCTATCCCCCATCCCCCATCCCCCTATCCCCATCCCCCATCCCCCATCCCCCATCCCCCATCCCCCATCCCCCATCCCCCTAACCCCATCCCCATCCCCATCCCCCATCCCCCATCCCCCATCCCCCATCCCCCATCCCCCATCCCCCACCCCCCATCCCCCTATCCCCATCCCCCATCCCCAATCCCCCATCCCCCATCCCCCATCCCCCATCCCCCTATCTCCATCCCCATCCCCATCCCCCATCCCCTATCCCCATCCCCCCATCCCCCATCCCCCATCCCCCATCCCCCTATCCCCCATCCCCATCCCCCTATCCCCATCCCCCATCCCCCATCCCCCTATCCCCATCCCCCATCCCCCATCCCCCATCCCCCATCCCCATCCCCCATCCCCCATCCCCCATCCCCCACCCCCCCATCCCCTATCCCCATCCCCAATCCCCCATCCCCCATCCCCCATCCCCCATCCCCATCCCCCATCCCCCATCCCCCATCCCCTATCCCCATCCCCCATCCCCATCCCCATCCCCCATCCCCATCCCCATCCCCCATCCCCATCCCCATCCCCCATCCCCCATCCCCATCCCCATCCCCCTATCCCCCATCCCCCTATCCCCATCCCCCTATCCCCCATCCCCCATCCCCCTATCTCCACCCCCTTCCCCTATCCCCCATCCCCCTATCCCCATCCCCATCCCCCTATCCCCCATCCCCCATCCCCCTATCCCCATCCCCCATCCCCCTATCCCCCATCCCCCTATCCCCATCCCCCATCCCCATCCCCCATCCCCCATCCCCCATCCCCCATCCCCCTATCCACATCCCCCATCCCCCTATCCCCATCCCCCATCCCCATCCCCATCCCCCATCCCCCTATCCCCATCCCCCATCCCCGTCCCCCATCCCCCATCCCCCATCCCCATCCCCCATCCCCATCCCCCATCCCCCTATCCCCATCCCCCATCCCCCATCCCCCTATCCCCATCCCCCATCCCCCATCCCCCATCCCCCTATCCCCATCCCCCATCCCCCATCCCCCATCCCCCATCCCCCATCCCCCATCCCCCCATCCCCATCCCCCATCCCCATCCCCCATCCCCCATCCCCCTATCCCCATCCCCCATCCCCCTATCCCCCATCCCCCATCCCCCATCCCCCTATCCCCCATCCCCCTATCCCCATCCCCCATCCCCCATCCCCCATCCCCCATCCCCATCCCCCTATCCCCATCCCCCATCCCCCTATCCCCCATCCCCCTATCCCCATCCCCCATCCCCCCATCCCCCTTCCCCCATCCCCCATCCCCCTATCCCCATCCCCCTATCCCCCATCCCCATCCCGCTATCCCCATCCCCCATCCCCCATCCCCCATCCCCCCTCCCCCATCCCCCTATCCCCATCCCCCATCCCCATCCCCCATCCCCCATCCCCCATCCCCCATCCCACTATCCCCCATCCCCCATCCCCCATCCCCCATCCCCAATCCCCCATCCCCTATCCCCATCCCCCATCCCCATCCCCCCTCCCCCATCCCCCTATCCCCATCCCCATCCCCCATCTCCCATCTCCCATCCCCCATCCCCCATCCCCCATCCCCCATCCCCCATCGCCCATCACCCATCCCCCTATCCCCCATCCCCCATCCCCCATCCCCCATCCCCATCCCCCATCCCCCATCCCCCATCCCCCATCCCCCACCCCCCATCCCCATCCCCCATCCCCCATCCCCCTATCCCCCATCCCCCATCCCCCTATCCCCATCCCCCATCCACCTATCCCCATCCCCCATCCCCCTATCCCCATCCCCCATCCCCCATCCCCCATCCCCCTATCCCCCATCCCCCATCCCCCATCCCCATCCCCCTATCCCCATCCCCCATCCCCCATCCCCCATCCCCATCCCCATCCCCCATCCCCCATCCCCCTATCCCCATCCCCCATCCCCCTATCCCCATCCCCCATCCCCCATCCCCCATCCCCCTATCCCCATCCCCCATCCCCCATCCCCCATCCCCCATCCCCCATCCACCATCCCCCACCCCCCACCCCCATCCCCCATCCCCATCCCCTATCCCCATCCCCCATCCCCCATCCCCCTATCCCCATCCCCCATCCCCAATCCCCATCCCCATCCCCCATCCCCCTATCCCCCATCCCCCATCCCCCTATCCCCATCCCCCATCCCCCATCCCCCTATCCCCATCCCCCATCCCCCATCCCCCATCCCCATCCCCATCCCCCATCCCCCACCCCCCATCCCCTACCCCCATCCCCCATCCCCAATCCCCCATCCCCCATCCCCCATCCCCATCCCCCATCCCCCATCCCCCATCCCCCATCCCCCATCCCCCTATCCCCATCCCCCATCCCCATCCCCCATCCCCATCCCCCATCCCCCATCCCCCATCCCCATCCCCCATCCCCCTATCCCCATCCCCCTATCCCCATCCCCCTATCCCCCATCCCCCATCCCCCTATCCCCACCCCCCATCCCCTATCCCCCATCCCCCTATCCCCATCCCCATCCCCCTATCCCCCATCCCCATCCCCCTATCCCCATCCCCCATCCCCCATCCCCCTGTCCCCCATCCCCCTAACCCCATCCCCATCCCCCATCCCCATATCCCCCATCCCCCATCCCCCATCCCCCTATCCCCATCCCCCATCCCCCATCCCCCTATCCCCATCCCCCATCCCCCATCCCCCATCCCCCATCCCCCATCCCCCCATCCCCATCCCCCATCCCCATCCCCCATCCCCCTATCCCCATCCCCCATCCCCCTATCCCCATTCCCCATCCCCCTATCCCCATCCCCCATCCCCCTATCCCCCATCCCCCATCCCCCATCCCCATCCCCCATCCCCCATCCCCATCCCCCATCCCCCATCCCCCATCCCCCATCCCCCATCCCCCATCCCCCTATCCCCCATCCCCCATCCCCATATCCCCATCCCCCATCCCCATCCCCCATCCCCCTATCCCCCATCCCCCATCCCCCATCCCCCATCCCCCGATCCCCATCCCCCATCCCCCATCCCCCATCCCCCATCCCCCTATCCCCATCCCCCATCCCCCATCCCCCATCCCCCTATCCCCATCCCCCATCCCCCATCCCCCATCCCCCTATCCCCCATCCCCATCCCCCATCCCCCATCCCCCATCCCCCATCCCCCTATCCCCATCCCCCACCCCCCACCCCCCATCCCCCATCCCCCATCCCCCATCCCCCTGTCCCATCCCCCATCCCCCATCCCCCATCCCCCATTACCCATCCCCCATCCCCCATCCCCTATCCCCATCCCCCATCCCCCATCCCCCTATCCCCATCCCCCATCCCCCATCCCCCATCCCCCATCCCCATCCCCCTATCCCCATCCCCCATCCCCCATCCCCATCCCCATCCCCATCCCCCACCCCCCATCCCCAATCCCCCTTTCCCCATCCCCCATCCCCCATCCCCATCCCCCATCCCCCATCCCCCTATCCCCATCCCCCATCCCCCATCCCCCATCCCCCATATCCCTATCCCCATCCCCCATCCCCCATCCCCCATCCCCCTATCCCCCATCCCCCATCCCCCTATCCCCCTATCCCCATCCCCATCCCCCTATCCCCCATCCCCCATCCCCCTATCCCCACCCCCCATCCCCTATCCCCCATCCCCCTATCCCCATCCCCCATCCCCCTATCCCGATCCCCCATCCCCCTATCCCCACCCCCCATCCCCCATCCCCCATCCCCCATCCCCCTATCCCCCATCCCCCATCCACCTATCCCCATCCCCCATCCCCCATCCCCCTATCCCCCATCCCCCATCCCCCATCCCCCTATCCCCATCCCCCATCCCCCATCCCCCATCCCCATCCCCCATCCCCCATCCCCCTATCCCCATCCCCATCCCCCATCCCCCATCCCCAATCCCCCTATCCCCATCCCCATCCCCCATCCCCAATCCCCCATCCCCCATCCCCCATCCCCATCCCCCTATCCCCATCCCCCATCCCCCATCCCCCATCCCCCTATCCCCATCCCCCATCCCCATCCCCCATCCCCCATCCCCCATCCCCCAACCCCATCCCCCATCCCCATCCCCCTATCCCCATCCCCTATCCTCCACCCCCATCCCCCATCCCCATATCCCCATCCCCCATCCCCCATCCCCCATCCCCATCCCCCATCCCCCATCCCCCATCCCCCATTCCCTATCCCCATCCCCCTATCCCCCTTCCCCATCCCCATCCCCCATCCCCCATCCCCCTATCCCCATCCCCCACCCCCCATCCCCATCCCCATCCCCATATCCCCATCCCCATCCCCATATCCCCATCCCCATCCCCCATCCCCATCCCCCATCCCCCATCCCCCTATCCCCATCCCCCATCCCCATATCCCCATCCCCATCCCCCATCCCCATATCCCCATCCCCATCCCCCATCCCCATCCCCCATCCCCCATCCCCGATCCCCCATCCCCATCCCCCTATCCCCATCCCCATCCCCCATCCCCATCCCCAATCCCCCATCCCCCATCCCCCATCCCCCTATCCCCATGCCCCATCCCCCATCCCCCATCCCCCTATCCCCATCCCCCATCCCCATCCCCCATCCCCCTATCCCCATCCCCCATCCCCATCGCCATATCCCCATCCCCCATCCCCCATCCCCCATCCCCATCCCCATCCCCATATCCCCATCCCCCATCCCCCACCCCGCATCCCCCTATCCCCATCCCGCATCCCCCATCCCCCTATCCCCCATCCCCCTATCCCCCATCACCCATCCCCCATCCCCATATCCCCATCCCCCATCCCCCATCCCCCATCCCCATCCCCCATCCCCCATCCCCCATCCCCCATCCCCATCCCCCTATCCCCAATCCCCCATCCCCAATCCCCCATCCCCATATCCCCATCCCCCATCCCCCTATCCCCATCCCCCAACCCCCATCCCCCTATCCCCATCCCCCTATCCCCCTATCCCCCATCCCCCTATCCCCATCCCCCTATCCCCTATCCCCCATCCCCATCCCCCATCCCCCATCCCCCTATCCCCCTATCCCCCTATCCCCTATCCCCCATCCCCCTATCCCCATCCCCCATCCCCCATCCCCCATCCCCATATCCCCTCTCCCCATCCCCCATCCCCATCCCCCTATCCCCATCCCCCTATCCCCTATCCCCCATCCCCCTATCCCCATCCCCCATCCCCCATCCCCCATGCCCCATCCCCATCCCCCATCCCCCTATCCCACATCCCCCATGCCCCCATCCCCATCCCCCATCCCCATCCCCATATCCCCATCCCCCATCCCCCACCCCCCATCCCCCATCCCCCATCCCCCATCCCCATCCCCCATCCCCCATCCCCCACCCCCCATCCCCCATCCCCCATCCCCCATCCCCCACCCCCCATCCCCCATCCCCCATCCCCCATCCCCCATCCCCCTATCCCCCATCCCCATCCCCATCCCCATCCCCATCCCCCCATCCCCTATCCCCCATCCCCCTATCCCCCATCCCCCTATCCCATATCCCCCATCCCCATCCCCATATCCCCATCCCCCTATCCCCCATCCCCCATCCCCCATCCCCCTATCCCCCATCCCCCATCCCCCTAACCCCTATCCCCCTATCCCCCTATCCCCTATCCCCCATCCCCCTATCCCCATCCCCCATCCCCATCCCCATCCCCCCACCCCCCATCCCCCATCCCCCATCCCCATATCCCCATCCCCATCCCCATATCCCCATCCCCATCCCCCATCCCCATATCCCCATCCCCCATCCCCCTATCCCCATCCCCATCCCCCATCCCCATCCCCATATCCCCATCCCCCATCCCCCTATCCCCATCCCCTATCCCCTATCCCCCATCCCCATCCCCCATCCCCCATCCCCCTATCCCCTATCCCCCTATCCCCCTATCCCCTATCCCCCATCCCCCTATCCCCATCCCCCATCCCCCATCCCCCATCCCCCATCCCCATATCCCCTATCCCCCATCCCCCATCCCCATCCCCCTATCCCCATCCCCTATCCCCTATCCCCCATCCCCCTATCCCCATCCCCCATCCCCCATCCCCCATCCCCCATCCCCCAAGCCCCATCCCCATCCCCCATCCCCCTATCCCACATCCCCCATGCCCCATCCCCATCCCCCATCCCCATCCCCATATCCCCATCCCCCATCCCCCACCCCCCATCCCCCATCCCCCATCCCCCATCCCCATCCCCCATCCCCCATCCCCCACCCCCCATCCCCCTATCCCCTATCCCCCATCCCCCTATCCCCATCCCCCATCCCCATCCCCATCCCCCACCCCCCATCCCCCATCCCCCATCCCCATATCCCCATCCCCCATCCCCATATCCCCATCCCCATCCCCCATCCCCATATCCCCATCCCCCATCCCCCTATCCCCATCCCCATCCCCCATCCCCCATCCCCATATCCCCATCCCCATCCCCCTATCCCCATCCCCTATCCCCTATCCCCCATCCCCATCCCCCATCCCCCATCCCCCTATCCCCTATCCCCCTATCCCCCTATCCCCTATCCCCCATCCCCCTATCCCCATCCCCCATCCCCCATCCCCCATCCCCATATCCCCTATCCCCCATCCCCCATCCCCATCCCCCTATCCCCATCCCCCTATCCCCTATCCCCCATCCCCCTATCCCCATCCCCCATCCCCCATCCCCCATCCCCCATGCCCCATCCCCATCCCCCATCCCCCTATCCCACATCCCCCATGCCCCATCCCCATCCCCCATCCCCATCCCCATATCCCCATCCCCCATCCCCCACCCCCCATCCCCCATCCCCCATCCCCCATCCCCATCCCCCATCCCCCATCCCCCACCCCCCATCCCCCATCCCCCATCCCCCACCCCCCATCCCCCATCCCCCATCCCCCATCCCCCATCCCCCTATCCCCCATCCCCATCCCCCATCCCCATCCCCCATCCCCCTATCCCCTATCCCCCATCCCCCTATCCCCCATCCCCCTATCCCATATCCCCATCCCCATCCCCATATCCCCATCCCCCTATCCCCCATCCCCCATCCCCCATCCCCCATCCCCCATCCCCCTATCCCCCATCCCCCATCCCCCTAACCCCTATCCCCCTATCCCCCTATCCCCTATCCCCATCCCCCTATCCCCATCCCCCATCCCCATCCCCATCCCCCACCCCCCATCCCCCATCCCCCATCCCCATATCCCCATCCCCCATCCCCATATCCCCATCCCCATCCCCCATCCCCATATCCCCATCCCCCATCCCCCTATCCCCATCCCCATCCCCCATCCCCCATCCCCATATCCCCATCCCCCATCCCCCATCCCCCATCCCCCATCCCCATCCCCATATCCCCATCCCCCATCCCCCCACCCCGCATCCCCCTATCCCCATCCCGCATCCCCCATCCCCCTATCCCCATCCCCCTATCCCCCATCACCCATCCCCCATCCCCCATCCCCATATCCCCATCCCCCATCCCCCATCCCCCATCCCCCATCCCCCATCCCCCATCCCCCATCCCCCTATCCCCTATCCCCCATCCCCAATCCCCCATCCCCATATCCCCATCCCCCATCCCCCTATCCCCATCCCCCAACCCCCATCCCCCTATCCCCATCCCCCTATCCCCCATCCCCCTATCCCCCATCCCCCTATCCCCATCCCCTATCCCCCATCCCCCTATCCCCATCCCCCATCCCCCATCCCCCATCCCCCATCCCCATATCCCCTATCCCCCATCCCCCATCCCATCCCCCTATCCCCATCCCCCCCTATCCCCTATCCCCCATCCCCCTATCCCCATCCCCCATCCCCCATGCCCCATCCCCATCCCCCATCCCCCTATCCCACATCCCCCATGCCCCATCCCCATCCCCATCCCCCATCCCCATATCCCCATCCCCCATCCCCCACCCCCCATCCCCCATCCCCCATCCCCCATCCCCCATCCCCATCCCCCATCCCCCATCCCCCATCCCCCACCCCCATCCCCCATCCCCATCCCCCATCCCCCACCCCCCATCCCCCATCCCCCATCCCCCATCCCCCTATCCCCCATCCCCATCCCCCATCCCCATCCCCCATCCC
The DNA here is from genome assembly GCF_053455715.1 of Rhinoraja longicauda. Classification (NCBI taxonomy): domain Eukaryota; kingdom Metazoa; phylum Chordata; class Chondrichthyes; order Rajiformes; family Arhynchobatidae; genus Rhinoraja; species Rhinoraja longicauda. The sequence continues at coordinate 23,011 of NW_027602287.1, forward strand.
CATCCCCATATCCCCATCCCCATCCCCATATCCCCATCCCCATCCCCCATCCCAATCCCCCATCCCCCATCCCCCATCCCCCTATCCCCATCCCCCATCCCCATATCCCCATCCCCATCCCCCATCCCCATATCCCCATCCCCATCCCCCATCCCCATCCCCCATCCCCCATCCCCGATCCCCCATCCCCATCCCCCTATCCCCATCCCCATCCCCCATCCCCCATCCCCAATCCCCCATCCCCCATCCCCCATCCCCCATCCCCCTATCCCCATGCCCCATCCCCCATCCCCCATCCCCCTATCCCCATCCCCCATCCCCATCCCCCATCCCCCTATCCCCATCCCCCATCCCCCATCCCCCATCCCCATATCCCCATCCCCCATCCCCCATCCCCCATCCCCATCCCCATCCCCATATCCCCATCCCCCATCCCCCACCCCGCATCCCCCTATCCCCATCCCGCATCCCCCATCCCCCTATCCCCCATCCCCCTATCCCCCATCACCCATCCCCCATCCCCATCCCCATATCCCCATCCCCCATCCCCCATCCCCATCCCCATCCCCCATCCCCCATCCCCCATCCCCCATCCCCCTATCCCCAATCCCCCATCCCCAATCCCCCATCCCCATATCCCCATCCCCCATCCCCCTATCCCCATCCCCCAACCCCCATCCCCCTATCCCCATCCCCCTATCCCCTATCCCCCATCCCCCTATCCCCTATCCCCCCTATCCCCCTATCCCCTATCCCCCATCCCCCTATCCCCATCCCCCATCCCCCATCCCCCATCCCCCATCCCCATATCCCCTATCCCCCATCCCCATCCCCATCCCCCTATCCCCATCCCCCTATCCCCTATCCCCCATCCCCCTATCCCCATCCCCCATCCCCCATCCCCCATGCCCCATCCCCATCCCCCATCCCCCTATCCCACATCCCCCATGCCCCATCCCCATCCCCCATCCCCATCCCCATATCCCCATCCCCCATCCCCCACCCCCCATCCCCCATCCCCCATCCCCATCCCCATCCCCCATCCCCCATCCCCCACCCCCCATCCCCCATCCCCCATCCCCCACCCCCCATCCCCCATCCCCCATCCCCCATCCCCATCCCCATCCCCCTATCCCCCATCCCCATCCCCCATCCCCATCCCCCATCCCCCTATCCCCTATCCCCCATCCCCCTATCCCCCATCCCCCTATCCCCTATCCCCCATCCCCATCCCCATATCCCCATCCCCCTATCCCCCATCCCCCATCCCCCTATCCCCCATCCCCCATCCCCCTAACCCCTATCCCCCTATCCCCCTATCCCCTATCCCCCCATCCCCCTATCCCCATCCCCCATCCCCATCCCCATCCCCCACCCCCCATCCCCCATCCCCCATCCCCATATCCCCATCCCCCATCCCCATATCCCCATCCCCATCCCCCATCCCCATATCCCCATCCCCCATCCCCCTATCCCCTATCCCCCATCCCCCTATCCCCCATCCCCCTATCCCCTATCCCCCATCCACATCCCCATATCCCCATCCCCCTATCCCCCATCCCCATCCCCTATCCCCCATCCCCATCCCCCTATCCCCTATCCCCCTATCCCCCTATCCCCTATCCCCCATCCCCCTATCCCCATCCCCCATCCCCCATCCCCATCCCCCATCCCCATCCCCCATCCCCCATCCCCCATCCCCCATCCCCCATCCCCATCCCCCCATCCCCCATCCCCATATCCCCTATCCCCCATCCCCCATCCCCATCCCCCTATCCCCATCCCCCTATCCCCTATCCCCCATCCCCCTATCCCCATCCCCATCCCCCATCCCCCATGCCCCATCCCCATCCCCCATCCCCCTATCCCCCATCCCCCATGCCCCATCCCCACCCCCCCATCCCCCATCCCCATATCCCCATCCCCATCCCCCATCCCCATCCCCCATCCCCCATCCCCCTATCCCCCATCCCCCATCCCCCATCCCCCTATCCCCCATCCCCCTATCCCCTATCCCCATCCCCCATCCCCCATCCCCCATCCCCCATCCCCCATCCCCCATCCCCCATCCCCCTATCTCCCATCCCAATCCCCCCATCCCCCATCCCCCTATCCCCCATCCCCCTATCCCCTATCTCCATCCCCCATCCCCCATCCCCCATCCCCCATCCCCCATCCCCCATCCCCCTATCTCCCATCCCAATCCCCTATCCCCCATCCCCCTATCCCCCATCCCCCTATCCCCTATCCCCCATCCCCCATCCCCATATCCCCATCCCCCAATCCCCCATCCCCATCCCCCATCCCCCTATCCCCCATCCCCCATCCCCCTATCCCCTATCCCCCATCCCCCTATCCCCAATCCCCCATCCCCCATCCCCCACCCCCCTATACCCTATCCCCCACCCCCCACCCCCCACCCCCCATCCCCCATCCCCCATCCCCCATCCCCCCATCCCCCTATCCCCTATCCCCCATCCCCCACCCCCCATCCCCATCCCCCATCCCCCATCCCCCATCCCCATCCCCCATCCCCATCCCCCATCCCCCATCCCCCATCCCCCATCCCTCTATCCCCTATCTCCCTATCCCCCATCCCCCATCCCCCATCCCCCATCCCCCATCCCCCATCCCCCATCCCCCATCCCCCATCCCCCATCCCTCTATCCCCTATCCCCCATCCCCCATCCCCCACCCCCCATCCCCCATCCCCCATCCCTCTATCCCCTATCCCCCTATCCCCCATCCCCCATCCCCCATCCCCCATCCCCCATTCCTCTATCCCCTATCCCCCTATCCCCCATCCCCCCATCCCTCATCCCCCATCCCTCTATCCCCTATCCCCCTATCCCCCATCCCCCATCCCCCATCCCCCATCCCCCTATCCCCTATCCCCCATCCCCCACCCCCCATCCCCCATCCCCCATCCCCCATCCCCCTATCCCCATCCCCCATCCCATCCCCCATCCCCCATCCCTCTATCCCCTATCCCCCATCCCCCATCCCCCATCCCTCTATCCCCTATCCCCTATCCCCCATCCCCCATCCCCATCCCCCATCCCCCATCCCCCATCCCCCATCCCCCATCCCCCATCCCACTCCCCCATCCCCCATCCCCCATCCCCCATCCCCCCTCCCCGATCCCCCACCCCCCTATCCCCCACCCCCCTATCCCCCACCCCCCCTATCCCCCACCCCCCTATCCCCCACCCCCCTATCCCCCACCCCCCTATCCCCCACCCCCCTATCCCCATCCCCCCTATCCCCCCCTATCCCCCACCCCCCTCCCCCATCCCCCCTCCCCCATCCCCCCTCCCCCATCCACCATCCCCCTATCCCCCATCCCCCTAACCCCCATCCCCCTATCCCGCATCCCACATCCCCCCTCCCCATCCCCCCTCCCCATCCCCCATCCCCCCTCCCCATCCCCCCCTCCCCCATCCCCCTATCCCCCATCCCCTATCCCCCATCCCCCCTATCCCCCATCCCCCTGTCCCCCCCTCCCCCATCCCCCCTCCCCCTATCCCCCATCCCCCTATCCCCCATCCCCCTATCCCCCATCCCCCCTCCCCATCCCCCCTCCCCCCTCCCCCATCCCCCCTCCCCCTCCCCTATCCCCCATCCCCCATCCCCCTATCCCCCATCCCCCTATCCCCCATCCCCTATCCCCCATCCCCCCTCCCTCCTCCCCCATCCCCCTTCCCCCCCTCCCCCATCCCCCATCCCCATCCCCATATCCCCCATCCCCCATCCCCCCTCCCCCATCCCCCCATCCCCCTAGTCCCCCATCCCCCCTCCCCCTATCCCCCCATCCCCCCTATCCCCCATCCCCCCTCCCCATCCCCCCCTCCCCTATCCCCCATCCCCCCTCCCCATCCCCCCTCCCCCCTCCCCTATCCCCCATCCCCATCCCCCTATCCCCCATCCCCCTATCCCCCATCCCCTATCCCCCATCCCCCTCCCCCATCCCCCTCCCCCTCCCCCCCTCACCCATCCCCATATACCCCATCCCCCATCCCCCCTCCCCATCCCCCCATCCCCCCCTATCCCCCATCCCCCTCCCCATCCCCCTCCCCACCCCATCCCCCTATCCCCCCTCCCCATCCCCCCTCCCCCATCCCCATTCCCCCCTCCCCCATCCCCCCTCCCCATCCCCCACATCCCCCTATCCCCATACCCCTATCCCCATCCCCCTATCCCCCATCCCCCCTCCCCCACCCCCCTCTCCTATCCCCCATCCCCCATCCCCCCTCCCCCATCCCCCCCATCCCCCTATCCCCCATCCCCTATCCCCCATCCCCCATCCCCCATCCCCCTCCCCCCTCCCCCACCCCCCCTCCCCTATCCCCCCCTCCCCCACCCCCCCCCTCCCCCCATCCCCCTATCCCCCATCCCCTATCCCCCATCCCCCTATCCCCCATCCACCATCCCCCTATCCCCCCTCCCCCACCCCCCCCTCCCCCCATCCCCCCATCCCCCCTCCCCCATCCCCCGTCCCCCATCCACCATCCCCCTATCCCCATCCCCCTAACCCCCATCCCCCTATCCCGCATCCCACATCCCCCCTCCCCATCCCCCCTCCCCATCCCCCATCCCCCTCCCCATCCCCCCTCCCCCATCCCCTATCCCCCATCCCCCTATCCCCCATCCCCCCTATCCCCCATCCACCTGTCCCCCCTCCCCCATCCCCCCTCCCCCTATCCCCCATCCCCCTATCCCCCATCCCCCTATCCCCCATCCCCCCTCCCCATCCCCCCTCCCCCCCTCCCCCATCCCCCTCCCCCCTCCCCTATCCCCCATCCCCCATCCCCCTATCCCCATCCCCCTATCCCCCATCCCCTATCCCCCATCCCCCCTCCCTCCTCCCCCATCCCCCTTCCCCCCTCCCCCCTCCCCCATCCCCCATCCCCATATCCCCATCCCCCATCCCCCCTCCCCCATCCCCCCATCCCCCTATCCCCCATCCCCCCTCCCCCTATCCCCCATCCCCCTATCCCCCATCCCCCCTCCCCATCCCCCCTCCCCTATCCCCCATCCCCCCTCCCCATCCCCCCTCCCCCCTCCCCTATCCCCCATCCCCATCCCCCTATCCCCCATCCCCCTATCCCCATCCCTATCCCCCATCCCCCCTCCCCCCTCCCCCCTCCCCATCCCCCCTCCCCTATCCCCCATCCCCCCTCCCCCCTCCCCCTCACCCATCCCCCATCCCCATATCCCCCCTCCCCCCTCCCCCATCCCCCATCCCCATATCCCCATCCCCCATCCCCCCTCCCCCATCCCCCCATCCCCCTATCCCCCATCCCCCCTCCCCCTATCCCCATCCCCCTATCCCCTCCCCCCTCCCCATCCCCCATCCCCCATCCCCATATCCCCATCCCCCATCCCCCCTCCCCCATCCCCCCATCCCCTATCCCCCATCCCCCCTCCCCTATCCCCCATCCCCCTATCCCCCATCCCCCCTCCCCATCCCCCCTCCCCTATCCCCCATCCCCCCTCCCCATCCCCCCTCCCCCCTCCCCTATCCCCATCCCCATCCCCCTATCCCCCATCCCCCTATACCCATCCCCTATCCCCCATCCCCCCTCCCCCCTCCCCATCCCCCCCTCCCCCCTCCCCCTCACCCATCCCCCATCCCCATATCCCCCATCCCCCATCCCCCCTCCCCCATCCCCCCATCCCCCTATCACCCATCCCCCCCTCCCCATCCCCCTCCCCCCTCCCCATCCCCCTATCCCCCCTCCCCATCCCCCCTCCCCCATCCCCACTCCCCCTCCCCCATCCCCCCTCCCCCCTCCCCATCCCCCACATCCCCCTATCCCCATACCCCTATCCCCATCCCACTATCCCCCATCCCCCCTCCCCCCTCCCCCACCCCCCTCCCCTATCGCCCATCCCCCATCCCCCCTCCCCCATCCCCCCCATCCCCCTATCCCCCATCCCCTATCCCCCATCCCCCTATCCCCCCTCCCCCTCCCCCCACCCCCCTCCCCTATCCCCCCTCCCCCACCCCCCCTCCCCCCAACCCCCTATCCCCCATCCCCTATCCCCATCCCCTTCCCCCTATCCCCCATCCCCCATCCCCCCTCCCCTATCCCCCATCCCCCTATCCCCCATCCACCATCCCCATCCCCTTTCCCCCCATCCCCCTATCCCCCATCCCCTATCCCCCATCCCCCTATCCCCCATCCACCATCCCCCATCCCCTATCCCCCATCCCCCTATCCCCCATCCCCTATCCCCCATCCCCCATCCCCCTCCCCCATCCCCCCTCCCCATCCCCTATCCCCCTCCCCCATCCCCCCATCCCCCCTCCCCCATCACCCCCATCACCCCCTCCCCCTCCCCCATCACCCCCATCCCCCCCTCCCCATTCCCCCATCCCCCCATCCCCCCTCCCCCATCACCCCCATCACCCCCTCCCCCCTTCCCATCACCCCCATCCCCATCCCCATCCCCCATCCCCATCCCCCCTCCCCATCCCCCATCCCCCATCCCCATCCCCCATCCCCCTATCCCCATCCCCATCCCCCCCTCCCCATCCCCCCCTCCCCATCCCCATCCCCCATCCCCCCTCCCCATCCCCACCCCCCTCCCCATCCCCATCTCCCCTCCCCATCCCCATCCCCCATCCCCATCCCCCCTCCCCATCCCCCCCATCCCCTATCCCCCATCCCCCCCCATCCCCATCGCCCTATCCCCCATCCCCCATCCCCCTATCCCCCACCCCCCATCCCCCCATCCCCATCCCCCATCCCCCATCCCCCACCCCCCTCCCCCATCCCCCCTCCCCCATCCCCATCGCCCTATCCCCCCCTCCCCCATCCCCCAGCACCCTATCCCCCCTCCCCATCCCCCCATCCCCCATCCCCCTATCCCCCATCCCCCATCCCCCATCCCCCTATACCCCATCCCCCCATCCCCATCCCCCTATCCCCATCCCCCATCCCCCCTCCCCCATCCCCCATCCCCCCTATCCCCCCTCCCCCATCCCCACATCCCAATATCCCCCATCCCCCCTCCCCCATCCCCCATCCCCCTATCCCCCCTCCCCCATCCCCCCATCCCCATATCCCCCATCCCCCATCCCCCTTCCCCCATCCCCCCCCACCCCCATATCCCCCATCCCCCAATCCCCCATCCCCCATCCCCCCCACCCCCCATCCCCCCCATCCCCCCATCCCCCATCCCCCCTCCCCTATCCGCCCTCCCCCATCACCCCCATCCCCCCCATCCCCCATCCCCCATCCCCCTATCCCCCCTCCCCCATCACCCCATCCCCATATCCCCCATCCCCCATCCCCCATCCCCCCTCCCCCATCCCCCCCCACCCCCATATCCCCCATCCCCTATCCCCCATCCCCCATCCCCTATCCCCCATCCTCCCCACCCCCCATCCCCCCCCATCCCCCCATCCCCCATCCCCCATCCCCCATCCCCCCTCCCCTATCCGCCCTCCCCCATCACCCCCATCCCCCCATCCCATCCCCCCACCCCCTCCCCCCATCCCCATCCCCCCATCCCCCTCCCCCATCACCCCCATCCCCCTCCCCCATCCCCTCCATCCCCCTCCCCCATCCCCACCATCCCCCATCTCCCCCATCTTCCCCATCCCCCCTCCCCCTCCCCCCCTCACCCCCATCCCACCCATCCCCCCCCTCCCCCATCTCCCCTCCCCATCCCCATCCCCCATCCCCATCCCCCCCTCCCCATCCCCCCATCCCCTATCCCCCATCCCCCCCCATCCCCATCCCCCTATCCCCCATCCCCCATCCCCCTATCCCCCACCCCCCATCCCCCCCATCCCCATCCCCATCCCCCATCCCCCCATCCCCCACCCCCCATCCCCCTTCCCCCATCCCCCATCCCCCTATCCACCATCCCCCATCCCCATCCCCTATCCCCCATCCCCCACCCCCCTCCCCCATCCCCCCTCCCCCATCCCCATCCCCCTATCCCCCCTCCCCATCCCCCAGCACCCTAACCCCCCTCCCCATCCCCCATCCCCCTATCCCCCCTCCCCCATCCCCATATCCCCCATCCCCCATCCCCCATCCCCCCTCCCCCATCCCCCCCACCCCCATATCCCCCATCCCCCAATCCCCCATCCCCCCCCACCCCCCATCCCCCCCATCCCCCCATCCCCCATCCCCCCTCCCCTATCCGCCCTCCCCCATCACCCCCATCCCCCCCATCCCCCATCCCCCATCCCCCTATCCCCCCTCCCCCATCCCCCCATCCCCATATCCCCCATCCCCCATCCCCATCCCCCCTCCCCCATCCCCCCCACCCCCATATCCCCCATCCCCTATCCCCCATCCCCCATCCCCTATCCCCCATCCTCCCCACCCCCCATCCCCCCCATCCCCCCATCCCCCCCATCCCCCATCCCCCCATCCCCCTCCCCTATCCGCCCTCCCCCATCACCCCCATCCCCCCATCCCATCCCCCCACCCCCTCCCCCATCCCCATCCCCCCATCCCCCTCCCCCATCACCCCCATCCCCCTCATCCATCACCTCCATCCCCCCTCCCCCATCCCCACCATCCCCCATCTCCCCCATCTCCCCCATCCCCCCTCCCCATCCCCCCTCAGCCCCATCCCACCCATCCCCCCTCCCCCATCCCCCCATCCCCCATCCCCCCCTCCCCCATCCCCCCTCCCCATCCCCCTATCCCCCATCCCCCCTCCCCATACCCTATCCACATCCCCCTATCCCCCCTCCCCATCCCCCCATCCCCCATCCCCCCCATCCCCCATCCCCCCTCCCCATCCCCCCATCCCCCTCCCCATCCCCCACCCCCCTATCCCCCATCCCCATCCCAATCCCCCCTATCCCCATCCCTCCTCCCCCATCACCCTCCCCCATCTCCCCCATCTCCCCCATCCCCCCTCCCCATCCCCCCTCACCCCATCCCACCCATCCCCCCATCCCCCATCCCCCATCCCCCCTCCCCATCCCCCTATCCCCCATCCCCCCTCCCCATACCCTATCCACATCCCCCTATCCCCCTCCCATCCCCCCATCCCCCATCCCCCCCATCCCCCATCCCCCCTCCCCCATCCCCCCATCCCCCTCCCCATCCCCCACCCCCCTATCCCCCATCCCCATCCCAATCCCCCCTATCCCCATCCCTCCTCCCCCATCCCCCTCCCCCATCCCCCCCCACCCCCCCCCATCCCCCACCCCCTCTCCCCCGTCCCCCATCCCCCTATCTCCCATCCCCCATCCCCCCCAACCCCCAATCCCCCAAATCCCCCTCCCCCCTATCCCCTATCCCCCATCCCCCCGCCCCCATCCCCTATCCCCCACCCCCATCCCCCATCCCCCCCATCCCCCCCGTCCCCATCCCCCTATCCCCCCTCCCCCATCCCCCATCCCCCTATCCCCATCCCCCTATCCCCCCTCCCCCATCCCCCTATCCCCCCTCCCCATCCTCCATCCCCCTATCTCCCATCCCCCCCATCCCCCCTATCCCCCACATCCCCCCTCCCCCATCCCCCATCCCCATCCCCCATCCCCATCCCCCATCCCCCCTCCCCCATCCCCCTCCCCCATCCCCCATCCTCCCTCCCCCATCCCCCTTTCCCCCATCCCCCTATCCCCCTATCCCCCATCCCCCATCCCCCTATCCCCATCCCCCATCCCCCATCCCCCACCCCCATCCCCCTCCCCCATCCCCATCCCCCTATCCACCATCCCCCATCCCTATCCCCTATCCCCCATCCCCCACCCCCCCTCCCCCATCCCCCCTCCCCCATCCCCATCCCCCTATCCCCCCTCCCCCATCCCCCTATCCCCCCTCCCCCATCCCCCCATCCCCCATCCCCCTATCCCCTATCCCCCATCCCCCTCCCCCATCCCCCATCCCCCTATACCCCATCCCCCATCCCCCTATCCCCCATCCCCCCTCCCCCCTCCCCCATCCCCCATCCCCCTACCCCCCCTCCCCCATCCCCCCATCCCCATATCCCCCATCCCCCCTCCCCCATCCCCCATCCCCCTATCCCCCCTCCCCCATCCCCCCATCCCCATATCCCCCATCCCCCATCCCCCCTCCCCATCCCCCCATCCCCCTCCCCATCCCCCACCCCCCTATCCCCCATCCCCATCCCAATCCCCCCTATCCCCATCCCTCCTCCCCCATCCCCCTCCCCCATCCCCCCCACCCCCCCCCCCATCCCCCACCCCCTCTCCCCCGTCCCCCATCCCCCTATCTCCCATCCCCCATCCCCCCCAACCCCCAATCCCCCAAATCCCCCACCCCCCTATCCCCTATCCCCATCCCCCCGCCCCCATCCCCTATCCCCCACCCCCATCCCCCATCCCCCCCATCCCCCCGTCCCCATCCCCCTATCCCCCCCTCCCCCATCCCCCATCCCCCTATCCCCATCCCCCTATCCCCCCTCCTCCATCCCCCTATCTCCCATCCCCCCTCCCCCATCCCCCATCCTCCCTCCCCCATCCCCCTTTCCCCCATCCCCCCATCCCCATCGCCCCCATCCCCCATCCCCCTATCCCCCATCCCCCCCATCCCCCCTATCCCCCACATCCCCCCTCCCCCATCCCCCATCCCCATCCCCCATCCCCATCCCCCATCCCCCCTCCCCCATCCCCCTCCCCCATCCCCCATCCTCCCTCCCCCATCCCCCTTTCCCCCCATCCCCCTATCCCCCACCCCCCATCCCCCTATCCCCCATCCCCCATCCCCCTATCCCCCATCCCCCATCCCCCACCCCCATCCCCCCTCCCCCATCCCCCCATCCCCCTATCCACCATCCCACATCCCTATCCCCTATCCCCCATCCCCCACCCCCCCCCTCCCCCATCCCCCCTCCCCCATCCCCATCCCCCTATCCCCCCTCCCCCATCCCCCTATCCCCCCTCCCCCATCCCCCCATCCCCCATCCCCCCTATCCCCTATCCCCCATCCCCCTCCCCCATCCCCCATCCCCCTATACCCCATCCCCCCATCCCCCTATCCCCCATCCCCCCTCCCCCCTCCCCCATCCCCCATCCCCCTACCCCCCCTCCCCCATCCCCCCATCCCCATATCCCCCATCCCCCATCCCCCATCCCCCATCCCCCATCCCCCATCCCCCCCACCCCCATATCCCCCATCCCCCATCCCCTATCCCCCATCCCCCATCCCCCCCACCCCCATCCCCCCATCCCCCCCATCCCCCATCCCCCCTCCCCTATCCGCCCTCCCCCATCACCCCCATCCCCCCCATCCCCCCTCCCCCAATCCCCCACCCCCTCCCCCCTCCCCATCCCCCCATCCCCCCTACCCCATCACCCCCATCCCCTCCCCCATCCCCTCCATCCCCCCTCCCCCATCCCCACCATCCCCCCATCTCCCCCATCTCCCCCATCCCCCCTCCCCATCCCCCCTTACCCCCATCCCACCCATCCCCCCATCCCCCAACCCCCATCCCCCCTCCCCATCCCCCTATCCCCCATCCCCCCTCCCCATACCCTATCCACATCCCCCTATCCCCCCTCCCCATCCCCCCATCCCCCATCCCACCCATCCCCCATCCCCCTCCCCCATCCCCCCATCCCCCTCCCCATCCCCCACCCCCCTATCCCCCATCCCCATCCCAATCCCCCCTATCCCCATCCCTCCTCCCCCATCCCCCTCCCCCATCCCCCCCACCCCCCCCCCATCCCCCACCCCCTCTCCCCCGTCCCCCATCCCCCTATCTCCCATCCCCCATCCCCCCCAACCCCCAATCCCCCCAATCCCCCACCCCCCTATCCCCTATCCCCCATCCTCCCTCCCCATCCCCCTTTCCCCCATCCCCCCATCCCCATCGCCCCCATCCCCATCCCCCTATCCCCCATCCCCCCTCCCCCATCCCCCATCCCCCATCCCCATCCCCCATCCCCCATCCCCCTATCCCCCTCCCCCATCCCCATCCCCCTATCCCCCTCCCCCATCCCCCCATCCCCATCCCCCTATCCCCATCCCCCTATCCCCCCTCCCCCATCCCCCATCCCCCCATCCCCCTCCCCATCCCTCACCCCCCTATCCCCCATCCCCATCCCAATCCCCCCTATCCCCATCCCTCCTCCCCCATCCCCCTCCCCCCATCCCCCCATCCCCCCTCCCCCATCACCCCCATCCCCCTCCCCCATCCCCTCCATCCCCCATCTCCACCATCCCCCATCTACCCCATCTCCCCCATCCCCCCTCCCCATCCCCCCTCACCCCCATCCCACCCATCCCCCCATCCCCCAACCCCCATCCCCCCTCCCCATCCCCCTATCCCCCATCCCCCCTCCCCATACCCTATCCACATCCCCCTATCCCCCCTCCCCATCCCCCCATCCCCCATCCCCCCCATCCCCCATCCCCCCTCCCCCATCCCCCCATCCCCCTCCCCATCCCCCACCCCCCTATCCCCCATCCCCATCCCAATCCCCCCTATCCCCATCCCTCCTCCCCCATCCCCCTCCCCCATCCCCCCCACCCCCCCCATCCCCCACCCCCCTCTCCCCCGTCCCCCATCCCCCTATCTCCCATCCCCCATCCCCCCCAACCCCCAATCCCCCCAATCCCCCATCCCCCACCCCCCCATCCCCCACCCCCCCTCCCCCATCCCCCCCTCCCCCATCCCCATCCCCCTATCCCCCCTCCCCCATCCCCCTATCCCCCCTCCCCCATCCCCCCATCCCCCATCCCCCTATCCCCTATCCCCCATCCCCCTCCCCCATCCCCCATCCCCCTATACCCCATCCCCCATCCCCATATCCCCCATCCCCCCTCCCCCATCCCCCATCCCCCTATCCCCCCTCCCCCATCCCCCCATCCCCATATCCCCCATCCCCCATCCCCCCTCCCCATCCCCCCATCCCCCTCCCCATCCCCCACCCCCCTATCCCCCATCCCCATCCCAATCCCCCCTATCCCCATCCCTCCTCCCCCATCCCCCTCCCCCATCCCCCCCACCCCCCCCATCCCCCACCCCCTCTCCCCCGTCCCCCATCCCCCTATCTCCCATCCCCCATCCCCCCCAACCCCCAATCCCCCAAATCCCCCACCCCCCTATCCCCTATCCCCCATCCCCCCGCCCCCATCCCCTATCCCCCACCCCCATCCCCCATCCCCCCCATCCCCCCGTCCCCATCCCCCTATCCCCCCTCCCCCATCCCCCCATCCCCCTATCCCCATCCCCCTATCCCCCCCCTCCCCCATCCTCCATCCCCCTATCTCCCATCCCCCCTCCCCCATCCCCCATCCTCCCTCCCCCATCCCCCTTTCCCCCATCCCCCCATCCCCATCGCCCCCATCCCCCATCCCCCTATCCCCCATCCCCCCCATCCCCCCTATCCCCCACATCCCCCCTCCCCCATCCCCCATCCCCATCCCCCATCCCCATCCCCCATCCCCCTCCCCCATCCCCCTCCCCCATCCCCCATCCTCCCTCCCCATCCCCCTTTCCCCCATCCCCCTATCCCCCACCCCCCATCCCCCTATCCCCCATCCCCCATCCCCCTATCCCCCATCCCCCATCCCCCACCCCCATCCCCCCTCCCCCATCCCCCATCCCCCTATCCACCATCCCCCATCCCTATCCCCTATCCCCCATCCCCCACCCCCCCCTCCCCCATCCCCCCTCCCCCATCCCCATCCCCCTATCCCCCTCCCCCATCCCCCTATCCCCCCTCCCCCATCCCCCCATCCCCCATCCCCCTATCCCCTATCCCCCCATCCCCTCCCCCATCCCCCATCCCCCTATACCCCATCCCCCCATCCACCTATCCCCCATCCCCCCTCCCCCCTCCCCCATCCCCCATCCCCCTACCCCCCCTCCCCCATCCCCCCATCCCCATATCCCCCATCCCCCCTCCCCCATCCCCCATCCCCCTATCCCCCCTCCCCATCCCCCCATCCCCATATCCCCCATCCCCCATCCCCCTATCCCCATCCCCCTATCCCCCCTCCCCCATCCTCCATCCCCCTATCTCCCATCCCCCCTCCCCCATCCCCCATCCTCCCTCCCCCATCCCCCTTTCCCCATCCCCCCATCCCCATCGCCCCCATCCCCATCCCCCTATCCCCCATCCCCCCCATCCCCCTATCCCCCACATCCCCCCTCCCCCATCCCCCATCCCCATCCCCCATCCCCATCCCCCATCCCCCCTCCCCCATCCCCCTCCCCCATCCCCCATCCTCCCTCCCCATCCCCCTTTCCCCCATCCCCCTATCCCCCACCCCCCATCCCCCTATCCCCCATCCCCCATCCCTCTATCCCCCATCCCCCATCCCCCACCCCCATCCCCCCTCCCCCATCCCCCATCCCCCTATCCACCATCCCCCATCCCTATCCCCTATCCCCCATCCCCCACCCCCCCCCTCCCCCATCCCCCCTCCCCCATCCCCATCCCCCTATCCCCCTCCCCCATCCCCCTATCCCCCATCCCCCCATCCCCCATCCCCCTATCCCCTATCCCCCATCCCCCTCCCCCATCCCCCATCCCCCTATACCCCATCCCCCCATCCACCTATCCCCCATCCCCCCTCCCCCCTCCCCCATCCCCCATCCCCCTACCCCCCCCTCCCCCATCCCCCCATCCCCATATCCCCCATCCCCCATCCCCCATCCCCCTATCCCCCCTCCCCATCCCCCCATCCCCATATCCCCCATCCCCCATCCCCCATCCCCCATCCCCCCCACCGCCATATCCCCCATCCCCCATCCCCTATCCCCCATCCCCCATCCCCCCCACCCCCATCCCCCCATCCCCCCCATCCCCCATCCCCCCTCCCCTATCCGCCCTCCCCCATCACCCCCATCCCCCCCATCCCCCCTCCCCCATCCCCCCACCCCCTCCCCCCTCCCCATCCCCCCATCCCCCCTACCCCATCACCCCCATCCCCCTCCCCCATCCCCTCCATCCCCCCTCCCCCATCCCCACCATCCCCCCATCTCCCCCATCTCCCCCATCCCCCCTCCCCATCCCCCCTTACCCCCATCCCACCCATCCCCCCATCCCCCAACCCCCATCCCCCCTCCCCAACCCCCTATCCCCCATCCCCCCTCCCCATACCCTATCCACATCCCCCTATCCCCCCTCCCCATCCCCCCATCCCCCATCCCCCCCATCCCCCATCCCCCTCCCCCATCCCCCCATCCCACTCCCCATCCCCCACCCCCCTATCCCCCATCCCCATCCCAATCCCCCCTATCCCCATCCCTCCTCCCCCATCCCCCTCCCCCATCCCCCCCACCCCCCCCCATCCCCCACCCCCTCTCCCCCGTCCCCCATCCCCCTATCTCCCATCCCCCATCCCCCCCAACCCCCAATCCCCCCAATCCCCCACCCCCCTATCCCCTATCCCCCATCCCCCCCGCCCCCATCCCCTATCCCCCGCCCCCATCCCCCATCACCCCCATCCCCCATCCCCCCCGTCCCCATCCCCCTATCCCCCCTCCCCCATCCCCCATCCCCCATCCCCCTATCCCCATCCCCCTATCCCCCCTCCCCCATCCTCCATCCCCCAATCTCCCATCCCCCCTCCCCCATCCCCCATCCTCCCTCCCCCATCCCCCTTTCCCCCATTCCCCCCATCCCCATCGCCCCCATCCCCCATCCCCCTATCCCCCATCCCCCCCATCCCCCCTATCCCCCACATCCCCCCTCCCCCATCCCCCATCCCCCATCCCCCATCCCCCATCCCCATCCCCCATCCCCCCTCCCCCATCCCCCATCCCCCATCCCCCATCCTCCCTCCCCCATCCCCCTTTCCCCCATCCCCCCATCCCCATCGCCCCCATCCCCATCCCCCTATCCCCCATCCCCCCTCCCCCATCCCCCATCCCCCATCCCCCATCCCCATCCCCCATCCCCCATCCCCCTATCCCCCTCCCCCATCCCCATCCCCCTATCCCCCTCCCCCATCCCCCCATCCCCATCCCCCTATCCCCCATCCCCCTATCCCCCCTCCCCCATCCCCCATCCCCCCATCCCCCTCCCCATCCCTCACCCCCCTATCCCCCATCCCCATCCCAATCCCCCTATCCCCATCCCTCCTCCCCCATCCCCCTCCCCCATCCCCCCATCCCCCCTCCCCCATCACCCCCATCCCCCTCCCCCATCCCCTCCATCCCCCATCTCCACCATCCCCCATATACCCCATCTCCCCCATCCCCCCTCCCCATCCCCCCTCACCCCCATCCCACCCATCCCCCCATCCCCCAACCCCCATCCCCCCTCCCCATCCCCCTATCCCCCATCCCCCCTCCCCATACCCTATCCACATCCCCTATCCCCCCTCCCCATCCCCCCATCCCCCATCCCCCCCATCCCCCATCCCCCCTCCCCCATCCCCCCATCCCCCTCCCCATCCCCCACCCCCCTATCCCCCATCCCCATCCCAATCCCCCCTATCCCCATCCCTCCTCCCCCATCCCCCTCCCCCATCCCCCCCCACCCCCCCCCATCCCCCACCCCCTCTCCCCCGTCCCCCATCCCCCTATCTCCCATCCCCCATCCCCCCCAACCCCCAATCCCCCCCAATCCCCCATCCCCCACCCCCCTATCCCCTATCCCCAATCCCCCCGCCCCATCACCTATCCCCCGCCCCCATCCCCCCCATCCCCCATCCCCCCGTCCCCATCCCCCTATCCCCCCTCCCCATCCCCCATCCCCCTATCCCCATCCCCCTATCCCCCCTCCCCCATCCTCCATCACCCAATCTCCCATCCCTTCTCCCCCATCCCCCATCCTCCCTCCCCCATCCCCCTTTCCCCCATTCCCCCCATCCCCATCGCCCCCATCCCCCATCCCCCTATCCCCCATCCCCCCCATCCCCCCTATCCCCCACATCCCCCCTCCCCCATCCCCCATCCCCATCCCCCATCCCCATCCCCCATCCCCCCTCCCCCATCCCCCCTCCCCATCCCCCATCCTCCCTCCCCCATCCCCCTTTCCCCCATCCCCCCATCCCCATCGCCCCCATCCCCATCCCCCTATCCCCCATCCCCCCTCCCCCATCCCCCTATCTCCCATCCCCCATCCCCCCCAACCCCCAATCCCCCCAATCCCCCACCCCCCTATCCCCTATCCCCCATCCCCCCGCCCCCATCCCCTATCCCCCGCCCCCATCCCCCATCCCCCCATCCCCCCGTCCCCATCCCCCTATCCCCCCTCCCCCATCCCCCATCCCCCTATCCCCATCCCCCTATCCCCCTCCCCCATCCTCCATCCCCCAATCTCCCATCCCCCCTCCCCCATCCCCCATCCTCCCTCCCCCATCCCCCTTTCCCCCCATTCCCCCCATCCCCATCGCCCCCATCCCCCATCCCCCTATCCCCCATCCCCCCCATCCCCCCTATCCCCCACATCCCCCCTCCCCCATCCCCCATCCCCCATCCCCCATCCCCATCCCCCATCCCCCCTCCCCCATCCCCCCTCCCCCATCCCCCATCCTCCCTCCCCCATCCCCCTTTCCCCCCATCCCCCCATCCCCATCGCCCCCATCCCATCCCCCTATCCCCCATCCCCCCTCCCCCATCCCCCATCCCCCATCCCCATCCCCCATCCCCCATCCCCCTATCCCCCTCCCCCATCCCCATCCCCCTATCCCCCTCCCCCATCCCCCCATCCCCATCCCCCTATCCCCCATCCCCCTATCCCCCCTCCCCCATCCCCCATCCCCCCATCCCCCTCCCCATCCCTCACCCCCCTATCCCCCATCCCCATCCCAATCCCCCCTATCCCCATCCCTCCTCCCCCATCCCCCTCCCCCATCCCCCCATCCCCCCTCCCCTAACACCCCCATCCACCTCCCCCATCCCCTCCATCCCCCATCCCCACCATCCCCCATCTACCCCATCTCCCCCATCCCCCCTCCCCATCCCCCCTCACCCCCATCCCACCCATCCCCCCATCCCCCAACCCCCATCCCCCCTCCCCATCCCCCTATCCCCCATCCCCCCTCCCCATACCCTATCCACATCCCCTATCCCCCCTCCCCATCCCCCCATCCCCCATCCCCCCCATCCCCCCTCCCCCATCCCCCCATCCCCCTCCCCATCCCCCACCCCCCCTATCCCCCATCCCCATCCCAATCCCCCCTATCCCCATCCCTCCTCCCCCATCCCCCTCCCCCATCCCCCCCCACCCCCCCCATCCCCCACCCCCTCTCCCCCGTCCCCCATCCCCCTATCTCCCATCCCCCATCCCCCCCAACCCCCAATCCCCGCAATCCCCCACCCCCCTATCCCCTATCCCCAATCCCCCCGCCCCATCACCTATCCCCCGCCCCCATCCCCCCCATCCCCCATCCCCGTGTCCCCA